>NC_141025.1:79570000-79620000 GCF_052040795.2 Danio rerio
GACTTTGTTGTGCTCGAGTGCTGAGTGTGGGCGCAGTGTCGCTCTGCTCTCCATGCGTGTGGATTTATGCAGTTTGAGCGGTGAGTTTGGAAGGGCACGGCTGCTGTAATTATTGGGATGATTTGCTACAGTGGCCCGCTGGGGACGATTAGATTAATAAATCTCTCTGATATGATTAATGAAGACTTTCCGAGAGGGAATCGCCGCTTTACAGCTGTCTCGGAGAAGTTCTTCAACAAATTTAAAAGATTAGATTCCTGCATTTGCTTCAGGTCTATTAGGAAACTAACAGCATGTAGACACACTTCACAGTGAAGTACCATTAATGTTTGCTAATGTATTTACCAACATGAAGCAGCGCGGCGGATCAGTGGTCAGCACGATCGCCAAACAGCAAGAAGGTCTCTGTTTCAAGTCCCGGCTGGGCCAGTTGCTGTTTCTGTGTGGAGTTTGCATGTTCTCCCCGTGTTGGCGTGGATTGGTTTCCCCTACAGTCCAAACACATGCGCTATAGGGGACTGATCAACTAAATTAGCCGTAGTGTATGAGTGTGAATGAGTGTGTTCAGGTGTTTCCCAGTGCTGGGTTGCAGTTGGAAGGGCATCTGCTGTGTAAAACATGTACTAAAATAGTTGGCGGTTCCTTCCGCTGGTAAATAAATGGACTAAGCTGAAGTAAATTGAATGAACACAACATGGCAAAGGCGAGGCAGTGGCGCAGTAGGTAGTGCTGTCGCCTCACAGCAAGAAGGTCGCTGGTTCGAACCTCGGCTCAGTTGGCGTTTCTGTGTGGAGTTTGCATGTTCTCCCTGCCTTCGCGTGGATTTCCTCCGGGTGCTCCGGTTTCCCCCACAGTCCAAACACATGCAGTACAGGTGAATTGGGTAGGCTAAATTGTCCGTAGTGTATGAGTGTGTGTGTGTGGATGTTTCCCAGAGATGGGTTGCAGCTGGGAGGGCATCCGCTGCGTAAAAAACTTGCTGGATAAGTTGGGGGTTCATTCTGCTGTGGCGACCCCGGATTAATAAAGGGACTAAGCTGACAAGAAAATGAATGGATGAACAACATGGCGAAGACGATTCCCTTCTCTTTAAGCTGCTGTTTAACATGGGGGAATTCCACGAATATCAAAGTAGGGGCGCCGTTGTAGGACAGGACACGCGCTTGTCTCATCGCTTGCATGAGCCGAACTTTGTCCTGAAAGTTGTGAAACTTCACGATGTCTCCTAGGGGTCGTTGGCCAGGCGGTGGGCGGCGAGTGAAGGCACGGTGGCATCGATCCAGCTTAACATGCCCACCTTTGAAGCTGACTTGTAGCAGCTCTGTTAACCAGGATTTTAAAAAGGAGATTGGATTGCTACCCTCGCATTACTCTGGAAAACTGACCACCCGCACATTGCATCTCCTGTTTCTGTTCTCCAGATCGTCTGTTTTTTCCAGTGCAGATGCCAGTTTATCCGCAGTGTTTCACGCCATAGGTGGTCATCACATCCTTTCGTGCTGTTACCAGTTTGTCCAGTAGCTCCCCATGTACATAGGCGGACTAGAGACGCCAAGAGAAGCTGACCATGACGATGGAGTTCGAGTCCGGTGAGGAATGGTTCCAGAAAGCAGATAAAACAAAAGCCAAAAAATAAACGAGTAAATAACAGGGTGAGAATATGGTAAAGTCTGAAAACATGGTAAAAATCAGGCGAGGGCTTTTCTTTTTCTGGATTGCTTTTTAATGTTGTCATTGTGTTTCGGAGGGTAAGTGGACGGATCAATCAGTGCTTTTGAAAATACTATTGGTTGGGTTTAGGAAAGGGGAGGGTGGCTCAGGCGATCAGTCAGTTAGTCAGTGGACAGCAGCCTCTGGTGGATTTACTCAAGAACAGCAGGCGTAAATGACACTCACGAGAGAAATTTGAGATCTGAAAAAGTGTACACAGTGCCCTCTGGTGGATTCACAAAAACTGCAAAAAACCAAAAAAAAAAAAAACGTAGCTCCTGGGATATATTTGGCGCTCTCCAGAAATGTATACAGAGGTATGTTTTCAGAATGAGCCTGGCTTGTGTACTAAATACTGAGCAAAGGGTCTGAATACTGAGGAGCATGTGATATTTGTTTTTTTTTTTTGTTTATTTATTTTTAGTAAATCTGCAAAAATGTCAATAATTCTGTGTTTTTCTGTCAATATTGGGCGCTGTGTGTGCATTAACAAGGAAACAAACCAACTAAAATGATTTTAGCAAACTGCTGCAACATAACAGTGTCAAAGGTAAGGGGGTCTGAATACTTTCCGTACTCGCTGTACAACACCAACCCAGACAACATAGCACTTTAAACTATAAAAAATGTTCATAAAAAATCACTTTCACACTTTTCAAGGTTAAAGTTGATGAAAAAAGATGAAGATGCCATAATGCAGAACTATATAATGAATTAAAAAAACATCAATCACGAAATCCAGAAACTGCTGATTTATGAATATTGAGCAGTGCATGTTTTAGAGTGTACTTCATCTGATGAGCTGCTTGTAGCGTATACTTCGCTCCTTCCACAGTGTTTGTCTGTTGATTGTGTATGAGATCAGCAGCACATTCATCTCTCAAACCCTACTTTCTGGCTCAGTTTTGCTGTTCTCCAGCAGAGAGATTGCTCACAGCACCACCAATCACGGCCTGTGCTATTGCCTCTGCCCTCAATTCTGCACACGATTGATGCCACTTTCCTCCGAATGCATCCAAACGCTCGTATCTGTGACCCGACGCCAGCGAAATACAGCCGGTGAGGAATTACTTTGCACTGTTGCTGGGTTATAGAGGCTCTATGTGTTTGCCTGTCTAAAAATGAGCAGATGTGCACATTTAAAACATAAGTTCACTTAACTTAAGTGGCAATCAAGCAGCTAGTTAACTGCTTTTAGTGACTTATAACAGTATATACATTTAATATGAACTCATAAACTGTATTAATCTCAGATGTACTGTACTATAATATACACTATACTTGAAGTAAATGTATTTTCTGTCACTATAGTAGTTGTGTTACCATAGCAACTGTAAAATCACCACAACAGATCAATTGCTATAGTTGTTGTGTTACCATAGCAACTGTAAAATCACCACAACAGATTAATTACTAAAGTGATTGTTGTATCCATAGCAACTGTAGAACCACCACAAGCAAATCAAATACTATACTTGTTGTGTTACCATAACAACTAAAGAATTACCATAACAGATCAGTTACTATAGTTGTTGTGTTACCATAGCAACTGTACAATCACCACAAGCAAATCAAAAACTATAGTTGTTGTGTTACCTTAGCAACTGTGCCATGCAAGCAGAGGACATTAACATGATGTCATATTGACATTGTACCCCAACATACCCCAACGTCATGGGGACGTTGGATTTTGTTTGGAAATGAAATCTGGGTTGACGTCAGAACCCAACGTCAGGCCGATGTCAAAGTCCAACCTAAAATCAACCTCATCAACATCTAATAATGTTAAACCTTTTAGGTCACTTTCCAACACAACCTAAAATCAACCAAATATCAACGTAATTTGACGTTGTTATAGAACGTCAAAATAACGTTACCCTTAGATGCTGGCTAGACATTGAATTTTGGTCACCTGATGTAATGATCTAATTCTAACCTAATATTAACGACTTATGATGTTGTGTGCCTGCTGGGTAGAATCACCACAACAGAATTACTATAGTCGTTTTGTTACCATAGCAACTGTAGAATCACAACAACAGATCAATTACTATAATATTTGTGTTACCATAGCAACTATAGAACCACTGCAACAAATTAGTTACTATAATTGTTGTTACCATAGCAACTGTAGAATCACCACAACAGTTCAATTAATAAAGTTTTTGTGTTACCATAGCAACTGTAGAATCACAACAGATCAATTACTATAGTTGTTGTTACCATAGCAACTGTAGAATCACCACAACAGTTCAATTAATAAAGTTTTTGTGTTACCATTGCAACTCTAAAACCGCCACTACAAATCAATTACTATAGTAGTTGTTTTACCACAGCAACTGTAGAACCACAGCAGATCAATTACTGTAGTTGTTGTGTTACCATAGCAACTACAGGATCACCATGATAAATGAATACAGTGTTCTCCATGTGCAGGACATCCTATAAGCGATGGCTTTTGGGAAGCTCCACCATCATCACCATCATCATCAGCATGAGTGAATTGCTTTCGTTTTTTTCAGCGCATTCAGCAGTCGAGGAGGGGGAAGAACGGGGATGAGGAGGAGGAGGGCCGCAGCCTCTCATCACAGCCTCCGCCGCACCATTTTTCACAGCAGACAAAAACATTTGCCTGGATATCAATTTGGAGGCACGCGGCAGTCTTCGCCTCCTGGCCCGTCATCCATCATCTGTGCTCCCCCCCCCCTCCGCATGTGCACTGCTCCGGCCCCGACTCCTCACTCCTCCCCGGGACACTC
The DNA here is from genome assembly GCF_052040795.2 of Danio rerio. Lineage (NCBI taxonomy): Eukaryota > Metazoa > Chordata > Actinopteri > Cypriniformes > Danionidae > Danio > Danio rerio. The sequence goes on from NC_141025.1 coordinate 79,574,470, forward strand.
TTCTGCTATTATGCCTGCGGTCGAAGCTCCGCCCCCGCCGGGCCCTTATTGGCACCTGCGCCGGCAGCCCATCAGTCATCGAGGGGCCGCCATCCATCACGCCTGCAGATCAATAGCGGCCCGTGCATTCATCAGGCAGAGGTGCTGCCGGTCAGCAGTGTGGGGCTGGAGAACCACTGCACTGATGTCTCTGTGTGTGTGTGTGTGTGTGTGTGTGTGTGTGTGTGTGTGTGTGTGTGTGTGTGTGTGTGTGTGTGTGTGTGAGGCTGGAGAGCACTAATGTCTTCATCTGTGGGAGCATTTACAGGTGTGCTTCTGCATGACACAGTTAGGACCTAGTTAGGAAAACGTTACACCAACTAACATGAAAAATACACTATAGTAGTTGTGTTACCATAACAACCCTAGAACACCACAACAGGTCAGTTACTATAGTTATTGTGTTTCCATAGCAACTGTAAAATCACCATGGCAGATTAATCACTATAGTTGTTTTGTTACCATAGCAACTGTAGAATCACCACGACAGATGAACTACTATAGTTGTTTTGTTACCATAGCAACTGTAGTATCACCATGGCAGATTAATTACTGTAGTTGTTTTGTTACCATAGCAACTGTAGAATCACCATGACAGATTAATCATATAGTTGTTTTGTTACTATAGCAACTGTAGAATCACCACAACTGATCAATTACTATAGTTGTTGTGTTACCAAATAGCAACCGAAGAATCATAACAACAGATCAATTACTAGTTTTTGTGTTTCCATAGCAACTATAGAATCACCACAACAGATTAATTACTATAGTGGTTTTGTTACCATAGCAACTGTAGAATCACCACAACAGATTAATTCAAAGTGCTTTACTATAGTGTGGCTGAAAAACACTATTATTCACTATACATTATTATGGCATTTGTCGAGATGCTAATGGTCTAATCTCATTCAATGGTCTATGCTAAGCTAAGCTAAAAGTGACCCTGAGATCTTCTGAATGGATTCAAGCATGGTAAAGCTCAGCTCTTTAACACTAGGTGAGCAGTAAAATAGCCTATTTCCAGATGAGATTGAATCCGCACTGAGCACAGCTGTAACATTACACACCATTGGACAGGAGTGTGATACTGCATCCCCAAAAGCAATCTGTTCCTATTACTCATTCATTTTTCTGTCTGTGCGGCGGTGATATCGCACCTGTAATCGTCTCTGGGTCGAGTCTGCGGCTCCTTCTAGCTCTAGGAGGACCAGCGTTTAACCTCCGGCCTGGAGACGCTCGGGTCAAAGGTCGGATGAGAATCTGCACACCTGGGCAGCTGATCCGCAGGTCACCGCAGGGTCAGGTGTCACTCTCCCGTTTCAGTCCCATCTGCCCACGGCCTGGATAATTCAGCAGCAGCAAAACACACTTTGTCACTACCTGACTAGGACAAAACTCCAGTTAAACTAACACTGAGATAACATAAGAGACACTCTGAGAAAACACACATTTTTAGGGGAGAACAGAAATCTGATGGATGGCAGCATATGCTAATCACATATTTAAATTAAAAGTTTAGGTTTGGAATTCACAGATATATATATATATATGCAAACCATATTTAAGATGCAAGTTAAGTTCACAGATATATAAACATATGCAAATCACATATTTAGCATTTATGTTCATGTTAGATTTCACAGAATTCACAAAGAGTATATATTAACATATGCAAATCCCATATTTAACATACAAGTTTGTGCTCGGAATTCAGGGACATAAAAATATATATGCAAATCATATCTATGGTCAGAATACAACTATAAATCACAGATTTATAAAGACATGCAAATAACTTTTAAGTTTGTGTTTGGATTTTACAGATATGTAAACATGCAAATCACATGTTTAACATGTTTTCAATTCACAGTTATTTAAATATAGGCAAATTGCATTCACAAATATATAAACATATGCAAATCACGTATTTAGCATATAAGTTTACGTTTGATTTCACAGATATGAAATATATGCAGATCATATATTTAAATTACAATTCACATAGAGCATATATTAACATATGCAAATCCCATATTTAACATGCAAGTTAGTGCTCGGAATTTAAGGACATAAAAAAATAAATGCAAATTATATCAAGGTTATTTAAGTTTGGATTTTACAAATTTATAAATTTATGCAAATCACATATTTAAAATACAAGTTGAATTCAAATAGTTTTTGTTTGGAATTCACCGATATGAAAATTTATGCAAACACAGATACATAATATATGAAGATTACATATTTAAAATACAAGTTGAATACAAATATACAAACATTTACAAATAACATATTTAACATACAAGTTTGTGTTTGGATTTCACAGATATAAAAAGCATGCAAATCACATATTAAACGTGTGCAATTCACAGATATTTAAAAATAGGCAAATCGCATAATTCATTTACAAGTATGGGTTTGGATTGCATAAATATATAAATTTATGCAAATCACAAATTTAAAATATAAGCTGAATTCAAATAGATTGTTTGTGTTTGGAATTCATGGATATGAAAATATATGCAAATGCAACTAGAAATCACAGATATATGATCATATGCAAATCACATGTTTAAATTACAAGTTTAGGTTTGGAATTCACAGATATAAAATATATATATGCAAATCATATTTGAAGTTGATTTCACAAATATATAAACATATGCAAATCACATATTTAGCATATATGTTCATGTTTGATTTAACCGATATAAAATATGTGCAGATCATATTTAAATTACCAGTTGAATAAACATAGAGCAACTATAGAAATTGATCTATGGTGATTCTACAGTTGCTATGGTAACACAACAACTACAGTAATTGATCTGTTGTGGGGATTCTGCAGTTGCTATGGTAACAACAACTATAGAAACTGATCTATGGTGATTCTACGGTTGCTATGGTAACACAACAACTGTAGAAAATTATTTATGGTGATTTTACAGTTGCTATGGTAACACAGCTATAGCAATATAAACAAACAACATCTTAAAAGAGAATATACAGTCTGTACAGTAGAAACTACATCACAGTGAGCAACTGTAAAGAGAGTTATACAAGTGTGTGTGTGTGTGTGTGTGTGTGTGTGTGTGTGTGTGTGTTTGTTTTACTCTTTGACCTTTTACACCTTACAGTCTCTTGCTCTACACAGATAAATATTTGATCCCACACCTGTCCATCTCTGCAAACGCTCGGGCCTTTCCACGCTTCAGCTGGATGTAAGAGGAGCTCGCGGGAGATAATGGTGCGACGCCATTAATAATACAGGAATGAATGTAATCTCAAACCAGCAAAACCTGGAGACACTCAGGCTGAAACCCGAGAGGAAACTGCTAAAAAGAGATGTAGAACAAATATCAAGTAGTCCTTACAGCCGGCGCACACATATCCATATGTTTATATAAGCAGGTCAACGCCATGTTGGTGTTCACAGACCACAGTGAAGTTCATTCATTCTCCTTTAGCTTAGTCTCTTGTTCATCAGGGGTCACCACAGTGGAATGAACCGCCAACTATTTCAGCAAATGTTTCACACAACGCAAACATTTCCCAGTACAGGGAAACACCCATACAAACTCATACACTACGGCCAGTTTAGTTGATCAGTTCCCCTATAGTGCATGTGTTTGGACTGTAACCGGAGCACCCGGAGGAAACCCACGCCAACACGGGGAGACAGTGCAAACACATGCGCTTTAGGGCAACTGGCCATAGTGTATGAGTCTGTGTGTGTGTAAATGAGTGTGTATGGGTGTTTCCCAGCGATGGGTTGCAGCTGGAAGGGCATCCGCAGCATAAAATGTTGGAATAGTTGGTGGGTCATTCCACTGTGGAAACCCCTGATAAATAAAGGCACTAAGCTGAAGGAGAATGAATGAATGAGTCCTCTGGTTGCTGAATGCAGTAGGAATTCTGCCGACTTTATTAGCGAGCGCTGGAGGTTTGATCACTCAACAAGCAGCGCTAATAAAGAGGCTGTTTGTTGTTCTGCATGGGGAACAGCAGCGAGAGATGACGTCGGCACGGATCTGCCTCCTCCACGCTTGACCTTTTAATAGGAGGGCAGCTGTTAAGTGAATTTCGGGAATCCCATAAACACAAATTGCCGTCTGTAATCTCCTGCCAGGGAACGAAGAAATATATCAGAGAAAGGCAATCAATCAGACACTTAGAGCCCCTCGGAGAGAGAGAGAGAGAGAGAGAGAGAGAGAGAGAGAGAGAGAGAGAGAGAGAGAGAGAGAGAGAGAGAGAGAGAGAGAGTACAGTACAGTTGAGTCAGAATTATTCGCCCTTCTGTGAGTTTCTGAGTGCTTCAAATATTCCCCAGATGATGTTGAACAGATTCAGGAAGTTTTCACAGTATGTCTGATAATATTTGTTCTTCTGGAGAAAGTCTGATTAGTTTTATTTCGGCTAGAATAAAAGCAGTTCTTAATTGTTTTAAACCCATGTTAAGCTCAGTATTATTCGCCCCTTCAGCAATATTAGTGTTGGATTGTCTCCAGAACAAACCACTGTTATACAATGACTTGCCTAATTACCCTAACTTTACCCTAATTACCCTAGTGAAGCCTTTACATGCCACTTTAAGCTGAACACTAGTGTCTTGAAGAATATCTAGTCTAATATTATGTGCTGTCATCATGGCAAAGCGAAAATAAATCAGTTATAGGGGAACAGATTTTCTCAGCACATTTCTAATCATAAGTGTGTCAATAACTCATCACTGTTAAGGAGATATTGGACAAAATATATAAAGAAGGACTAATAATTCAGACTTTAACTGTATATTTATGCCATTTTAATATCTTTTAACCAATTAAGTCTAATAGTATTCGAATTTAACAGATTTAGACTGACTCTAATGATTCATTTACGCTTAAAATAAAACAAAATCCACAGATGACAGACAGTTAATGATAACCGTCACAGTGATTCTTTATTTGAGCGCACATTCTTGCAATTACAGCTCTTAATGAATACACTTGCATATGAAGTAAATCATATCTGAAGGCTTGGACTGGAGCCGAGCGACGCCTGCTGTGTGAACAGCCCCCCGCTCAGAGGATTTCAGTGAACGCACGGATGTGAAAACAGAGAAACTCTAATGATGGCGGGGCGAGGTGTGATCTCTGCGCTCCTTTAGTTTTGTTCTAATGGACACCCTTCGCCATTCTTCTTCAAATATTCCCCAGATGATGTTGAACAGATTCAGGAGTTGTTCTCAGTGTTTCCTCTAATATTTGCTCTTCTGGAGAAAGTCTGATTTGTTTTATTTGGGCTAGAATGAAAGCAGTTTTAATAGTGTTAAACTCATGTTAAGCTCAATATTATTCACCCCTTCAGCAATATTAGTGTTGGATTGTCTCCAGAACAAACCACTGTTATACAATGACTTGCCTAATTACCCTAACTTTACCCTAATTACCCTAGTGAAGCCTTTACATGCCACTTTAAGCTGTATATTAGTGTCTTGAAGAATATCTAGTCTAATATTATTTACTGTCATCATGACAAAGAGAAAATACATCAGTTATTAGAGATGAGTTATTTACACTATTATGATTAGAAATGTGTTGAAACAAATCTCTCCGTAAACAAAAATTCTGAAAAAATTAAACAGGGGGGCGAATAATTCTGAGCTCAACTGTAAAGGGAAAATAACATTTGATTTACATATTCGGCCATATCTCAGATTAGAGATATTGTTTGATTAGGGTTGAAGTAGGGTAATTAGGCAAGTCATCGTCTAACAGAGGTTTGTTCTGGAGACAATCCAACACTAATATTGCTGAACCTCCTAAACTCTAAAGCAGAGGTGGGCAAACTACGGCCATATGCGGCCCGCTGAACACTTTCATCCGGCCCGCGAGGGAGTTTTTAATATGCTGCTTCTGAGAAGGTTTGGTTTAGAATTAGTAAATTAATGATGAATTATAGCACACGCTCTCGGATATTAACATGCACTCGACAGTTAATGACCGAACGTGCTTTATGCGTAATAATGTTTTAATCATGTTTTTATTATGTTCTTTTATGTTTGCTATTGTGCTTTAACTTGTTTGGTCAATGATTGTTTTTAGTAATGTTTAATTTGTTTAGCATGTCTGCTGATGCTTATTGTAAGGCGACCTTGGGTGTCTAGAAAGGCGCCATTTACAAATAAAATGAATTCAAGAGTTCACACTTAGCTCATGATTTATACATAGCTTGTTTGGCATGCTGTCCCGGGAGAGAGCCCTGAGCTCAAGGGATCCTTGAGCCCAGTTCTCCCCCCCTTTTGCAGGGCGAGTGGAGATTGAGCTCAGGTCTATCTCAAACTCCCCCTGCTGCTGAGGCCAAGGCGAACTTCCTGAGAGTAAGACGTTATAAAAAAGGTTTAGGCTTGTTTTATCTATAATATAGAGCACATTTGGATGGTGGGAGGAAACCGGGGAACCCGGGGGAAACCCACGCGGACACGGGGAGAACATGCAAACTCCACACAGAAATACCAGATGGCTCAGCGAGGACCCAACACCATTGGTATTCTTGCTGTGAGGCAACAGTGCTAGTCACTGGGCCACCGTGCCGCCCATTATGGATAAAGGAGGAAGAAGGGGAGGAGGGGGGTTTCTTCCAGACGAAGATAGTTGTAGAAAGGAAATGAGGATATATATAGTGATTTGGGATCCTTTGATTGGAGGATCATAATTAGTTAATGTGGACCAGCTGGGTAAATCATGAGCACATGCTCCTCTCGAAATTAGTTTAAAACTAAACTAAACTAAACTACTTATTATTATTATTATTATTATTATTATTATTAAGTGCAAATTAGATTATTGTAAATTTGACTGAATTGTAAACTTTTTGAAATTATTTTTAATACGTTTAATATGAGATTTTTTCTATCAGACGATATCTTTTCTATTCTCCACTGTAAAGATTACTACATTATTATTATTATAGTTCATAAGGGATTATTTTAATGTTTTATGATGATTAATAAGTAAATATAAATAGCAGTGCAAATTAATTTGACTTGTAAATTTGACTTAATAATATAAAAAAAATCTGTTTTGTGTTAATGTGACATGCTTCTGTCTGATATTACATCTTCTATGCACACTGCCACTGTAAATAAAAGTTATCTTTATGAAGAATTTGACATGTGGCCCTTCACTTGGTTTGCAAAACTTGATGTGGCCCTCGGGTTTAAAAAGTTTGCCCACCACTGCTCTAAAGTCTAAATTCTGGGCGTTAAAAAAAATACAATTTCCTGGGTAATTTAATAGATAACATAAATAATGCTCTGTACAACTACTGTATTTGCGTTATTGTGATGGTTGTGTTTAGTTGGAATAGAATAACTTTTGCATATAGATTATGATTGAGACTTTTTGTTTTCTTAATATTACTGACAAGTGCAGGAACCATCTAGATCAGGGGTCACCAACCCTGTTCCTGGAGAGCTGCCTTCCTGCAGAATTCAGTCCCAACCCTGATCAAACACACCTGAACCAATGAATAGTACCTAAAGCAGCACTTGATCATTACAAACAGGTGTGTTTGCTCAGAGTTGCAACTGAAATGTGCAGGAAGGCAGCTCTCCAGGAACAGGGTTGTTGCTAGAGCAGATATGTTTGTGGCCGGAAGTTAACGTGAATTATTTATATTATTTATAAAATTTCTCATTTGTTGTATTTTATTAACGTCTACCCCCACCCCAACCCTAAACCCAACCGTCACAGTACTGTAAAAATATTAATTATTGTTATGCAGTGTCATAACAAATGCTGCTTTATTAATGTGCATATCGCACTTCCGGCCGGCCGCATATCCCATCTAGACTTTACCCAGGAACAGGGTGGGTGACCCTGATCTAAATTAATTACAGCAACCCAGAGCACACAGAACCTAAAAGTTTCAGATGTGAGATTACAAAAAAAAAAAAAAAAAAGCACCTCATTTTTGGAGGGGTTTATTATAACACAGACAACATATACAATTATTTTAATCACTTACAACAGTGTTTAATGAAAATTCAAAGGGTTTTCTTTAAATTGATACCAAACTTTTGCATTTACACCTCAGCATGTGGATTTGGGAAGGCAAAATCCAGACGGAAATCCCAAAAACAGCACTGGAGTTTAAGAAATATTAACATTAAAATAGCTTTAAAACAATTCAAAACAAAACAAACAAGACTTTCTCCAGGAGAACAAATATTAGAGGAAACACTGTGAATAATTCCTGAACCCCTCAATTAAATATCACTTGAGAAATATTTGAAAGAGGATAAACATTGCACAGCAGAGCGAATCTTGAATACGTGTAAAAGCAATAGTCTGGCATGCGCAGCAGCGTCTGTGGCGGTGCGCTCATAGAAAGTGCTCTGGTCATTCATTAATGTTAATGTCCAGAACCTAAATGTGTGGTGAACCACAACTTGGCCTAAATAAAGTAAGATAAAAGCATCAGTTTCCACGCTGTGACTTAATCCATCACGGAGGCATGGGATCCACCTTTATCAGGGCCCATTAAAGTTACAGCGGGTACAAACGGATCCCAGCTTGCTTACCACTCTTCCTTTAACCTGTCCAAAACACATCTCGGATATCGCCGTGAAAGAAAAACCCACCGGGGTTAAAGAGTTCAAGCCGCTGACCTGCACGCGTTACAGTAAACCCCACGCCGGCCATTGCTGAAGACGACGGAGAGCAAAGTTTTAGACACCTGATACTGTAGAAAAAAAAATACGGTAAAATGATTTACAGTAAAAAAGCAGCTGTGATTGCCACTATTATACCAATAAAAACACGGTACAAGCAATGCTGCACAAGATGTGCGGTAAAAACGTAAAATACATTTTTTTTTTACGGTAAACTACAGTATTTCATTAATTAATACTGTTAATACTTCCACTGGAAGGAAGGACATGAATTTTTTTCACCTTAAAATATATTTTGGTTGAAATTAAATGTACTTTTGATTTCAACCTGACCCTGTAAAAAAAAAAAACGGTAAAAAAGTTTATGGTAAAGTGATTTACAGTAAAAAAAAAAGATTGTCATTAATAGTGTTCTACTATTAAAAATATGATACCAACCGTGCGGTACAAACTTAAAATATATATTTTATTTGTACGATAAACTACTGTATTTCATTAATTAATTCTGTTAACACATCAACTGGAAGGTAAGAAAAATAACTATCTTCACCTTGAAATATATTTTGGTTGAATTAAAATATATTTGATTAAATTATAATGATTTCAACCTGACATTGTAGGAAAAACAATTTGCAGTATATAAAATTTTTGGTAAAAAGATTTTATGGTATGGCCGCTGTCATTGTCATTATTTTACCAATAAAATATGGTACAAACCATGCTGCACAAAATGTACGGTGCAAACGTAAAATACGTTTTTCATTTTACGGTAAACTGCCGTATTTCCGTAATACATCAACCTGACACTGTAGGGAAGAAATTACCATTAAAAAATTACAGTAAGAAGATTTACAGTAAAAATGGTAACTGCGTTTGCCAGTATTCCACTGTTAAAAATACAGTGCAAACCATGCGACAAAAACATGTGGCATGTAACATACATTTGTCATTTTTACGGTAAACTACTGTGTTTCATTAACTAATACTGTTAATACTTCAACTGTAAGGTAAGAAAAATACCTTTCTTCACCTTGAAATATATTTTGGTTCAAATAAAATATATTTTTGATTTCAACCAGACATTGTAGGAAAAACAAATTGCGGTAAAAAATAAAAATTTGGTAAAAAGATTTATGGTATGGCCGCTGTGATTGCCACTATTTATTTATTTTATTTTTCAGGGTTTTCACCTTTTATTTTTGATAGGACAGTATAGAGAAGTGACAGGAAAGCATGGGGAGCAGAGAGAGGGGAAGGACTGGCATAGGACCGCGAGGCGGAAACGAACCCGGGTCGCCATTAGCACCGGAGTGCATGAGTCAACGCACTAACCACTACACCACTGGCGCCGGCAGATTGCCACTGTTTTACCAATAAAGTATGGTACAAACCATGCTGCACAAAATGTACGGTAAAATACATTTAGCTTAAAATACATTTTTAGTTTTTACAGTAAACTACAGTATTTCCTTAATTAATACTGTTAATACTTCAAATGTATTTTGGTTGAAATTAAATATATTTTTGATTTTAACTTGACACTGTAAAAAAAAAAAAACAGTAAAAAAGTTTATGGTAAAATGATTTACGGTTAAATACGATTAGCAGTGTTCTACCATTAAAAACATGATACAAACCGTGCAACACAAAACTGTACGGTACAAACGTACAATATTTAAATTTTTACAGTAAACTACCGTATTTCATTAATTAATACTGTTAATACATCAACTGGAGGGTACACTTTCTTCAACTTGAGATATATTTTGGTTGAAATGAAATATATTTTTGATTACAACCTGGCATTGTGGAGGGAAAAAAATACGGTAAAAAGAAGTTATGGTAAAAAGATTTACGGTAAAATTCAGTAATATGAAATCAATATTATTAGCCCCTTTAGGCTATATATTTTTTCTCTATAGTCTACAGAACAAACCATCGTTATACAATAACTTGCCTAATTACCCTAACCTGCCTAGTTACCCTAATTACCAACACAATCTCACGGCAATTCGTAACTTTTTGATTTAGTGGCTAATTCGTATGAATTCGTACGATCTAATTTGTACAATTTTGTACGATTTGCTTATCCCCCAATGACGGTTGGGGTTAGGGGTGGGGTTAGGTGCCACGCCTCCTTTTTAAAATCGTACCATTTCGTACGACTGAACTCGTACGAATTCGTACGAATTAGCCACTAAACTGGCAAAACGTAAAATACTTACGTTTTCTCGTGAGATCAGGCTGTAATTACCCTAGTTAAGTCTTTAAATGTCACTTTAAGCTGTATAGAAGTGTCTTGAAGAATATCTAATCTAATATTATTTGTTTATTTACAAATAGTATTATTAGAGATGAGTTATTAAAACTATTATGATTAGAAATGTGTTGAGAAAATCTGCTCTTCGTTAAACAGAAACTGGAGGAAAAAAATAAACAAGGGGGCGAATAATTATGACTTCAACAGTATTTCAAAATATATTACCGTATGGGCTGGTTCACAGTGCTCACAAACGCAGAAACGTTAACTACGAAACACTATCACGGTAGCAAACATCAAATTAAAATGACGGAATAAACATTATTGATCAAGCGTTCTCTTCGTCAGTGTGCTGTGAATGTGTGTTTACAGCAGCTGGCTGTGTGAATGATGCTTGAGGCTCTCAGAAACGGTAAATAGGTGATGAATATATGCATTGTTCCGATAAAGCTATCGATATCCGCTATACCCAAATACGCTGAATTAATACCCACATAAATCTGCATGCATTTCAGATGTTTGCACTGTTCACTTAGAAGCCATGTGTGTAAATCAGCGGCGGGGCGCGGATAGATTTTCTGGCAGGAACGCTGCGCCTCTGACATGAGCATAACTCAGCCCACGGAGCCGATAGTTGGGTCAACAGATCGACTCGCCACTTGACCCCTGTTGACCCCTGCGGCCAATAAGCCTAATGGTAGAGGCTGAAGTCCAGTGTGTTTTCTCACTGCCGGACGCTCATTAGAGACACAGCTAACTATACTGCAACTTAATTTTATTAAGTATACTTAAAGGTGTAAAATGTCTCTACAGTGTGTGTGTGTGTGTGTGTGTGTGTGTGTGTGTGTGTTTGAGCTGAGAATAGCGCACAGGTAATGTTCTCCAGCTCTCTGAAAGGCTTTGATCCTAATTGCGGCGCTTTAGTGACTGTTGCTTTAAATGCAAATGAGATTGTGCTGTATTGAGGGCGGAGCTACAAACACCTGTGCATCCCCTGTCACTCCTGTCGCTGTTCATCTAGAACTCCACATCTATAATCCTTTTAGTCTATGCTGACATTATCTCCCGCAGCTCAAACACTCTAATGGCTAATGGACAGACGGCTGCTTCTCACTCAGGGCTGCTGGACATGCTAATGAGATGGAGAGATGCGCACTAGTGGGCGGGGCTTTCCCCCTCTGATGACACGTACAAAAGGAGAATGTCAATCAAAGTGTTTTTGCATTAAGTCTGATTGTAACCAGTACAATTCGTGTTTAGCATTAGAGGCTGGAGATATCCACACACTGACTGTGTTTAAACCCCTTATAAAAGTCATTCCTGCATAATAGGTGCCCTTTAAAGTATCCAGGATATATCTATACATTTATTTAGATGCAAAATGTTCCCACAAATCTAGCAAAGTGTGTGCGTGACACCTCGAGCAGAGATTCCCAGATGTTTTTGAGCTGTGAACGCCTTTGAGCTGATTGTCGGAACTGCTGGATTAACACTTTAAGCTCCTCTGTTTCTCCTGATTGCTTCTTATGTCAGCATTTGTTCACACTGACACTCACATTCACCCACATTAAAACATGCCAGAGCACACTCTAGGATTTACTAGAGTAAAATCTAATATATCACATTATTTACTTCATCTTACTGCAGGATATTATTATTGTTTTATTTACCTATGTACTTTAGACGTTGTGAGGTACCCCAGGGTTCAATCCTGGGGCGTTTGCTCTTCTCGGATTAATCAGAAATACCATATATAAACTTTAAGATTTACTACTGTAAAATGAAGTATACTATAGTATTTTACAGTATTTACTTCATCTTGCTGCAGCATACTATAGTATTATCTAGACTGAACTATAATAGTACTATAGTAAATAATGTAGTATACTTTGAAAGTGGTGAGGTACCCCAGGGTTCAGTACTAGGGCTTTTCTGTTTTCAGAATAATCAGAAATACCATAGTACACATTAAGATTTACTAGTGTAAATTGTATTTTACTATAGTGTATTACAGTATACATTACATCTTACTGCAGTATACTGTGTTATTAACAATAATGAATTTATTAACTGCAGTAAATACTGTAGTACACATTACAAGGGGTGAGGTACCCCAGGGTTCAGTAATGGGGCCTTTGCTTTACCTTAAATTAGTCAAAAACACCATAGTACACTTTAAGATTTACTACTGAAAAATGTAGTACACTATAGTATATTACAGTGTGTATTACATCTTACTGCAGCACATTGTTTTATTAACGATGGCGAATTGCTTAACCATAGTACATACTGTGGTATATTGTAAGTGGTATACTGTATCTTATTATAGTATTTAGTTATAGTATTTTATACACTTTTTAATGTATTTGTCATACTTTAAAAGTAACTGCAGTGAAGTGATAAACAATAGTTGATGTAAATCAGAGCTGCTCATCTGAACAGTGTGTATTGTAATGATTTAGAGCAGTGGTTCTCAAACTGTGGTACGTGTACCACTAGTGGTACGCGGGCTTCCTTCTAGTGGTACGCGGAGGAATGAAATATGTCATTTACATGCTACATATATTTCAAAATGTATCAAAAATTATGTATATAATATGCCATATATGACATATAGCCTATATTTGTGAGGTAATCTGCCACGTTTGTTTTACTGTGCAGAGTTATAGCTGCTTTACTGGGCCTACCACACTACTGTATTTCAATACTGCTCATTTGGGTGGTACTTGGAGTGAAAAAAATTTTCTGAGGTGGTACTTAATGAAAGATTTTTGAGAACCACTGATTTAGAGTGCTAATCTTTTAATCAAACACTTTACTCTGATTGCCCTAAAACTGAACCATATCAAATACATTAAAACAAGCTTTAAAGCTTATGACGTCTAAAATGCCTCTAGATATTCATACATTGCATTATTGTAGACTGTCTAATATAGCTGGAGGAAATTTGCTATAGTAATTATTGTAGTCATATATGTTCCTTTCACCATAGAAGTTACTATAACAAGTGTAGTAGAATTACCACAATAAAATTACAATGTCATTACCAACATGGACAAACACTGTAGTAATTTAGTGTAAATACTGTAGTGCTTGAACCACACTATAGTAAAGCTCTTTATCTGTTGTGGTGATTCTACAGTTGCTAAGGTAACACTGCAACTATAGTATTTGATATGTTGCGGTGATTCTACAGTTGCTATGGTAACAACAACTATAGTGTTTGGAATGTTGTGGTGATTCAACAGTTGCTATGATAACACAGCAATTATAGTATTTGCAATGTTGTGGTGGTTTTACAGTTGCTATGGTAACAACAACTACAGTGTTTGGAATGTTGTGGTGATTCAACAGTTGCTATGGTAACACAGCAATTATAGTATTTGCATTGTTGTGGTGGTTTTACAGTTGCTATGGTAACACAGCAATTATAGTATTTGATATGTTGCGGTGATTCCACAGTTGCTATGGTAACAGCAATTATAGTATTTGTAATGTTGTGGTGGTTCTACAGTTGCTATTAGTGATGCGTGGATGGCGGTTATATCCGCGGGCGCTGTGGATAAGGTGGGTGGGTGGGTCAGGTAATAAAAAAATACATTATGATTAATTGAGGGTGGGTCGCGAGTGGATGAGCTATTATTTTACACATTCTGTAAAATACATATGTGTTTTTATTACATTTTTCCTCAGGCAAACAGGCCCTAATTTGCAGGCTAATTTGCTAAAATATGTATGTATGTATGATAAAATATCTGTGCGGATATGCGCGTCGGATAAAATTATATGTGCGGGTGGCGGGTGGAAGATTGCTATGAAGATTCGGGTGACATTTCAGCTGATCCGCGCATCTCTAGTTGCTATGGTCACACAGCAACTACTTTTGATATGTCATGGTGATTATACAGTTGCTATGGTAACACAGCAACTATAGTAACAAACAAATCAGCCAATACTGTCGTACTCTACAACTATAGAGTCTGCTTTATTATAATACCCGACGGTTTACTGTAGTAAAAACTAAAGTATGCTACTGTATTTGTTTTAGTTTATCAGTTCACTATAGTTACGGTAATACTACAGTATGCTGGAGCATTCATTAATATACTAGAATATATAATATAATACACTTTAGTATAGTGCGTTTCATACTATAGTTGACTTATTTATTCAGTTGTGTGTGATTTACTGGTATATTTATTATAGTAATGATCAAATGTACTGCACATTACACGGTAAATTTACTCTGCAATACTGTAGTAAGGCTTTCTCTGCTTGTGATCATGCAGTAGTATTGTGCATATGCTTGCTCTGCCTGTGATTTCCTCATTTCTACGCATCTGTGGAGAAACTCTGCGTCACTGTGAATAAACTGCACATCTTCTCCAAACACTGCTCTCTGTGCCATCTGTTCACGGATGTAAATCACGCCGTTCACGCGCATCTCTTCCACACCGCAGCCAAAAGTGTGTCTTTCACCTCTAAATCACACACGCAGATTCATGGCTGTGTGTGTATTAATGCAGAAATATGCTCGTATGCAGAATCCAGTGACTCACGGGATGAGTTCACTGAATAAAACACATAAACACACGCACACTTAATATATACAGATAGCCAACGCTGTAAAGTAATGCATTTCAACTACAGTAAAATACCTTAAGCGAGTACTGTTTCTCAGGACTTCTTTCTATTTTTATTTAAGACACTACTATGTTTTTAACATGTGTACTTTTACTGCAGTCCATTTTTAGTGATTTATATGTACTTTATCTGTACTGCAACCACTGTCACTGCTTTACATGTTGATTTATTCTTGTCTTCAGTGATTGGAAGAGTGGAATAATCCGTCCAATCAAATCACGCATAGAAAAATGAGTGCTTTATCAGTGCTTTAGGTTTGGTTTTGTGTTTTGAGTTTGGTTTTGAGTTTGGTTTTGTGGTGCCATCTGCTGGACACTTGTTAATCAGGGGTCAAAGGTTATAACCCGAATATTAGCATATCAGCACAGCTAGATTTTCCCCATTTGATGTCACAACAGACTCGCATGTAAACAAATAACCCTGCTTAAAGCCCCGCCCCCTAATCAATATTCAGTCTCAGCTGTAAGTACATCAACATGCTGAAATAAAAGACTGGTGGTGTGTTGTGCTCAGGCTCCAGTGTGTGTTTCTTGTTGGATGTGCAGCTCAGACAGACTCAGATAGTGAGTTGATGTGCTGATCCTCCGTCTGCGGATGCTTAATCTGATCCCAAACAAACCCTTCACAGCCTTATGCCGCAGATTAACACTCCTTCCTAATCTCACACACTTTCTCAATCGCAGGGAACTGCCAGAGTGTTCTGCAGAGAGACGATAAAATGAGTGTGCTTGATTTTATATCCCAGTTAGGACTCACACCTGGATGCACACAGACTCATGGGGACTTGTATCACCTATGAGGACCAAATTTGGGGGTCTTAACTGGTAAATATGCTCATAAATCAGACAGAATGGAGAATTTTAAAGAGGTCAAAATGCAGATTGTTTCCTGAGAGGGTTAGGTTTAGGGTTGGGGGACGGGGACAGAATATATGGTTTGTATTGTAGAAACATCATTACGTCAATGAGAGTCCCCATTATGATATAGGAACAAGTCTGTATGTGTGTCTGTGTGTCTGTTTTTCATTTTCTCATGAATGTGTGGCATTTTCCCTCCAGGACATATTAATTACTTTCTTCATATTATGCTGAAACGCTTTAATTAAAGTCCTTTTAATTAAAGTTCCCTTTGTTCCGATCATCCGCTGGTAATTGATTCCATTAGTCTCTGCTGGTGTATTGGACCTCTACTTAGTTAATGAATTAATTGATCAACCTTCAGTGTGTTTTGGGTTGGTAAGAGGATTTTGACATCTTACCGCTTTAATCTTGCTCTGGCTGGAAATTGGAGGATTTTGCAGCGGCTGGAGATCTGAAAACATCCTGAGCTCATGCAAGAAATGTGGCACTAACTGTTAAGAATTCTGTTGCTACCCACATTTAAAATACTATAGTCATTTAGTAAATACTACACTATACTAAAACCATACTATACTGCTATAGTAAAGCCTTTGAATTAATCTGTTGTGGTAATTCTACAGTTGCTATGGTAACAAAACAACTATAGTAATTGATCTGTTGTGGTGATTCTACAGTTGCTATGGTAACACAACAACTATAGTAATTGATCTGGTGTGGTGATTCTACAGTTGCTATGGTAACACAACAACTATAGTAATTGATCTGGTGTGGTGATTCTACAGTTGCTATGGTAACACAACAACTATAGTAATTGATCTGTTGTGGTGATTCTACAGTTGCTATGGTAACACAACAACTATAGTAATTGATCTGTTGTGGTGATTCTACAGTTGCTATGGTAACACAACAACTATAGTAATTGATCTGTTGTGGTGATTCTACAGTTGCTATGGTAACAAAACAACTATAGTAATTGATCTGGTGTGGTGATTCTACAGTTGCTATGGTAACAAAACAACTATAGTAATTGATCTGTTGTAGTGATTCTACAGTTGCTATGGTAACACAACAACTATAGTAATTGATCTGGTGTGGTGATTCTACAGTTGCTATGGTAACACAACAACTATAGTAATTGATCTGTTGTGGTGATTCTACAGTTGCTATGGTAACACAACAACTATAGTAATTTATCTGGTGTGGTGATTCTACAGTTGCTATGGTAACACAACAACTATAGTAATTGATCTGGTGTGGTGATTCTACAGTTGCTATGGTAACACAACAACTATAGTAATTGATCTAGTGTGGTGATTCTACAGTTGCTATGGTAACACAACGACTAAAATCATTTAAACAAATGAGTATTTTATTTATTTTATTTAATTAATTCACTATACACACTCTAAAAATGCTGGGTTGTTGTAACCCAATGTTGGGTCAAATATGGGAAAACCCAACATTGGCTTCATTTAATTAAATTTTAATGATATTTTTTAACCCAACGTTTGGGTTTGTCTATAGTTGACCCAGTGTTGGGTCACAACAAGCCAGCATTTTTTAGAGTGTGTATGCTTTAGCATTCATTAACAAGTTATTGTGAAAACTTCAGAAAATTCTAGTGTTTAAAGTTTAGCCTTCAGAAAAAATTATATACACTACAGGTCAAAGGTTTGGGGTCAGTTTTATTTTTTCATATTTATTTTTTTTAAGAAAATTATTCTGTTCATCATTATAAAATGAAAGGAAATTGTTAAACTATTAAATATTTATACAAATTTTATATAACTGATTTCTTATTGTATAGCTTCAAATTAAATTATTACTCCAGTCATAATTGCTTTTGTTACTATTACTATTAATATTAATATTAATATTAATATTAATATTAATATTAATATTAATATTAATATTATTGTTTATTGTTATCATTGTTATCATTATTATTATTATTATTATTATTATTATTATTATTATTATTATTATTATTATTATTATTATTATTATTATTGTTGTTGCTGTTATCACCATAAATATTATCATTATTATTTTTTATTATTAATATTATTATTATTATTATTATCATTAATATTATTATTATTAATATTATTGTTATCATTAATATTATTGTTATTATTAATATTAATATTCGAATGATTTCTGAAGGATCATGTGACTCTGAAGACTGGAGAAATGAAGCTGAAAATTCAATGGAATAAATTAAATGATAAACTACTGTTGAACAGTTAAATTATAGCACAATAACTTTACACTTTTACCATGTGAACTGTATTTCTGATGTAATAAATGCAGCCTTGGTGAGCAGCCGAATTTTAAAATCATACTGACTCCAAACTGTTGACTGGTAGTGTATATTTCATTTAATTTTATATATATTTATGTAAAATTATTATAATTATGCCTAAATTATAGACAAACCCAACCACTGGGTAAAAATTGTGCTACCAATTTATGAGTAAAACTATAGATTCAGTAAATTAACCCAGCGGTTAGTTTAGTCCATAATTTACTGAGTTCGAATAAAACTGCATTTTCAGTGTGTAATAAACAAGCAGACAACCTGCATACAGACTAAAGTATGAGCCGTTTCTCAATATATCACATGTGGTTTCTGGGTTTTATATTTAACGAAGCAGGAGTTCATCTGGAATTTATCATCAACACAAGTGCTTTAAGATAAGAACATGTAAACAAACCATGATGTCCTCAAGCGCAATAGTGTGTGTCTGAGTAAAGCAGCCAGCAGGAGAAGCAGATGAGCTGCTGATGTGGAGATGTGTCTGTGTGTGACTATTATAATCTAACTTGATCTATGAGGTGAATCTGATGACAGAGCGCCATCTGGCGGACAGCAGCGCTACTGTGAATAAAAACACTCCTCGGGCAAAATCGGTCACGTATAGAATGGATACAGCTGCGGCAAAGAATGAGCACTAAACACCTCATATGCATAAACTGCATGACTAATGTTGTGTCAATAACTTCCATTCCATTATCAACGTCTATCCCTACCCAAATTCTAAACCCACTCGTCAAATACTAATTACTCAGTGTCGCAAACATTATGACAGCTGTATCCCTTCTGAACTTTACCTTAAGGGGATACAGCTCCATCCGCAAATTCATTCATTCATTCATTTTCATTTATTCATTTTCTTGTCGGCTTAGTCCCTTTATTAATGTTGGGTGGCCACAGGGGAATGAACCGCCAACTTATCCAGCACATTTTTACAAAGCAGATGCCCCTCCAGCCGCAACCCATCTCTGGGAAACATCCACACACACACACACACACACACATACACTACGGACAATTTAGCCTACCCAATTCACCTGTACCACATGTGTTTGGACTATGGGGGAGACCGGAGCACCCGGAGGAAACCCACGCGAAAGCAGGGAGAACATGCAAACTCCACACGAAACGTCAACTTAGCCGAGGTTCAAACCAGCGACCTTCTTGCTTTGAGGCGACAGCACTGCCTACTGCGCCACTGCGTCCCCTCATTCATTTTCTTTTCGGCTCAGTCCCTTTATTAATCTAGGGTCGCCACAGCGGAATAAACCGGCAACTTATTCAGCGTATGTTTTACGCAGTGGATGCCCTTCTAGCCACATCTTTGGGAAACATCCATACACACCCATTCACACTCATACACTACGGACAATTTAGCCTACCCAATTCACCTGTACAGCAATGGATTGTGGGGGAAACCGACAGCGGAGAGACATGGAAACTCCACACAGAAACGCCAAGTGACCCAGCCGAGGCTCGAACCAGCAACCTTCTTACTGTGAGGTGACAGCACTACCGCACCAATGCGTCGCCTCATCTGCAAATTAACAACAACTATTTATATCATTTATTAAATTGTGGCGACCTCTGATAAATAAAGGCATCTACTTTACTTACTTTACTGTACTGTACTGTATTTTACTTACTTTACTTTACTTTACTTTACTTTACTTAACTTTACTTTACTTTACTTACTGTACTTTACTTTACTGTACTTTACGTTTTTTTGTAGTTTACTTACTTTACTGTACTTTACTCTACTTTACATTGCTTCGCTTTACTTACTTTACTTACATACTTTACATACTTTTTTACACATTTAACTTATTTTACTTACTTTATTTTACTCACTTTACTTTGCTTTACTTTGCTCTACTTTACTTTACTTTAATTTACTTTAGTTTACTTTACTTTACTTTACTTTACTTTACTTACTTTACTTTACTTTACTTTACTTTGCTTTGCTTTGCTTTACTTTACTTTACATTGCTTTACTTTACTTTACTTTACTTTACATTACATTGTTTCGCTTTACTTACTTTACTTATTTTATTTACATACTTTACATACTTTATTTACACATTTAACTTATTTTACTTACTTTACTTACTTTATTTTACGCACTTTACTTTACTTTGCTTTACTTTGCTTTACTTTACTTTGCTTTACTTTACATTGCTTTACTTTGCTTTACTTTACTTTGCTTTACTGTACTTTACTTATTTTATTTACTTACTTTACTTACTTTATCACTTTACTTACATACTTATATTTACTTACTTTAATATTTTACTTACTTACCTATTTTACTTACTTTACTTACTTTATTTACATACTTACTTTACTTATCTACTTTACTTACTTTACCCACTTTATTTAAATACTTAACTTACTTTACTTACCGACTTTACTTACTTTATTTTACTTACTTTACGTACTTTACTTTATTTACATACTTTACTTTACTTTACTTTACTTTACTTTACTTTACTTTACTTTACTTTACAGGTCGCTGGATCGAGTGCCGGCTGGATCAGTTGGCGTTTCCGTGTGGAGTTTGCATGTTCTCTCCGTGTTAACAGAAGGGCATCAGCTGTGTTCTGTGTGTGTATATATTGTTGTGCATTTATAATTGTGAGATCAGAGCAGTAAAGCTGATCAAAGTACACAGTAAACTCCTAAAGTAAAGACACCGCCTCATCACAAAGTCCCTCAGTAAGCTCATCATCAGCCCTGACTGCGGTGGGAATTATTACACTGTTGATTTAATTAGCAAAAGCAATCACAATCTCTTAAAGCCAGTTAATTGGGAGAATTTATTTACCCCCGCTGACGGCTTTATGCATGTTTGATGAAGTATTATAAGGTTTGTTTTGGGGATTTTGCATAATATGTCTTTAAATCTTGCTCAGAGTGATCGGGCGGCCCATTAACGATCATAATAAACTCTTTTTAAAAGCGCCTCCCGTTATGAGTTATGCGCTGTGAGATGTGCAGCTCTGGCCGGATGACAAACACACAGGATGCGGACGCAGAGCGACACATAAATCTGCAGGAGCCGTGCTGGAGAAGTTACACAGAGGTCAGAACAACTTTATGAGGGCAAACACACACACACACACACACACTTACACACACACACACACACACACACACACACTTACACACACACACACACACACACACTTACACACACACATATTTGCACAAACACTCACACACATATTCCAACAAAATTACATACGCATATTTACACACACACACACACACACACACACATATTCACACAAATACACACATATTGAAACACAAAATCCTACACACTCACTCTTACACACACACACACACACACACATATATTCACACATGCACATACAAACACACATATTTTCATACACAAATATTACCTTACACACACACACACATTCAGAAACTCACTGACATATTGACACACACACATATTTTCACACACACACACCCACACACACATACACACACACACACACACACACACACATGTATTTACATATATATTTACACACACACACACACACACACACACACACAAACACACACAAATATTTGCAAACACTCAAACAAACTCGCGTACAAACGTATTCCCACACATCTTTATCTATCACACACACACATTCTCTCACACACATAGATTTACACACACATTCACACACAAACACACACATATTCACAAACATGCACACACACACACACACAAACACACACACACACACCCACACACACACTGACACACACACACACACACACATATTCACATACAGATATTCACACACGCACAATCACACATCTTTACACGCGCATACACACATATTCATACAAACACATATTCACATACACATATATATTCACACACACACACACACATTCACACTCATTTACACGCACATATTTACACACACGCACACATACATATTTGCTCAAACACACTCACGCACACACATTCACACACATCTTATCTCTCTCACACACACACTCACAAATACAGAACACACACTTTTACATACACAATTCTATTACACACCCACACACAAATTCACACTCAAACACACTCACACAACACATATTCAGACACATCTAACCTCTCACACATATACACAAACACGCATGAACACACACACACACACACACACACACACCAACACCAATGTTCACCAAAGCGTGATGTGAAAAACACGTGTCTGCGCCTTTAAATTGTCCGGCTGTTGTCATAGCAACCGTCGGACCGGTATGTTTTGCGACAGACCGTGTTCCGCGCCGCAGCACATCATGAGATGAATGCAGCATAAATGCATGTGAGTTTCACCCTTTATTATACATTTGACCACATATAATGTGCATTTATATACTGTAATATACGCCGTGTGTGCTGATAAACGAGTGCTAGTGCGATCTGCGCGTTGTAGAGCTTCATTTGTGGCCTTGCGCTCATAGAATCGCCAATAAATCAAATAGATCAGCATTTCTGCAGCTTTAATGAAGCTATTTCAGCATCTGAACACTCTTAACGCGTATTAATACAGATTTTAGACATAAAACAGTGCATTCTCCTGACTACCGTGTAAATGCAGTGTTATAAACGCACTGATATGCCATCATTACGAGTTTCTGAGACTATTTTCATTCAGTGTTATTAGGATATATACTATAATAATCTAGCTATATCCATACTATTGTTTGTTATTAAGATAATCAGTGTTTATTCCGTGATATTGTCTTTGAAAACCATGCCTGTACCATAGTACATTGTATTATTGTTATTAGTCGTTGTAGTATTGTGTTAATACCTATTATAATACCACTAATTGAAGTCTGAGAAGCACTGATGACCTTTACGATGTTAATAACAAAACACACTGACTTTAACATGCTTGTCTTGTGTAATTAATGCACACTTGAGGTTGTTATGGGTGTGTGTTATTCTAATCCATACTTACTGTGTATAAAAGAATATCAAATAATCCTCAATTAAATCTAAATTTAAGACACATTTATCCCCAGTGCACTGTAATTATTAGTTATTATTTTTATTATTATTATTATTATTATTATTATTATTATTATTATTATTAGAGATGTAACGGTTTGAAAATTTCATATGATGATTATTGTGGCCAAAATGATTATCTATATTGCCCTGATTTTGTTAAAATTACCTTAAAATGTTCAAAAATATATCACAAACACCTATTCCACCAAGTTTTGTCTTGAAACTACCAAACAAAACCAATAAATTTACAACATTGTTCATGTTTATGACAAATAACAGGGATCTCTGAATTTTGGATTTGTTTACATACTGCACGGTTGTGTTGTTTCATGTACATTGTGTGTGTGTGTGTGTGTGTGTGTGTGTGTGTGTGTGTGTGTGTGTGTGTGTTTATAGGTAATTCAAGGTATTTTTATAGTTTGTGTTATGGTGTATCAGCAGCCCGATGTGAACCAAAGCCCCGTTAAATAAGGCTGAAGGCTTTATTCTGAGAAAACAACCTGCTGGATGTACTTTATCCCGCTTATTACACAGCTACTTGCCAGAAAACATAAAAATTAGACACAAAACATTGTTCTAATTTCCCTTAATAGTTTATTCATTCCTAATTTAAATGCAAAGATGACAGAATGGAAAACAGCTGATGGAGTATACACTAACCTGCACATTATTCAGACACTAGATGGAGACAAACAGTCAGAAACAGCTGATGGAGTATACACTAACCTGCGCATTATTCAGACACTAGATGGAGACAGTCAGAAACAGCTGATGGAGTATACACTAACCTGAGCATTATTCAGACACTAGATGGAGACAGTCAGAAACAGCTGATGGAGTATACACTAACCTGCACATTATTCAGACACTAGATGGAGACAAACAGTCAGAAACAGCTGATGGAGTATACACTAACCTGCGCATTATTCAGACACTAGATGGAGACAGTCAGAAACAGCTGATGGAGTATACACTAACCTGCGCATTATTCAGACACTAGATGGAGACAGTCAGAAACAGCTGATGGAGTATACACTAACCTGCACATTATTCAGACACTAGATGGAGACAAACAGTCAGAAACAGCTGATGGAGTATACACTAACCTGCGCATTATTCAGACACTAGATGGAGACAGTCAGAAACAGCTGATGGAGTATACACTAACCTGCGCATTATTCAGACACTAGATGGAGACAGTCAGAAACAGCTGATGGAGTATACACTAACCTGCGCATTATTCAGACACTAGATGGAGACAGTCAGAAACAGCTGATGGAGTATACACTAACCTGAGCATTATTCAGACACTAGATGGAGACAGTCAGAAACAGCTGATGGAGTATACACTAACCTGAGCATTATTCAGACACTAGATGGAGACAGTCAGAAACAGCTGATGGAGTATACACTAACCTGCGCATTATTCAGACACTAGATGGAGACAGTCAGAAACAGCTGATGGAGTATACACTAACCTGAGCATTATTCAGACACTAGATGGAGACAGTCAGAAACAGCTGATGGAGTATACACTAACCTGAGCATTATTCAGACACTAGATGGAGACAGTCAGAAACAGCTGATGGAGTATACACTAACCTGCTCATTATTTATATACAAGCTGGCGCCAAACAGGCCAAGACAAGCATATAAATATGGATGTGAACGTATTGATTGTGTGTTGTTCAGCGGTTGTTATCAGGGAATAACATATCTTGGATTATCATAACTGACCAATCAGAATGAAGTATTCCAGACAGCAGTATAACAATCTGTGATAACATCTAAGGCTGCATGATACTAGAAAAATATGCGATATAGCTTATATAATATTAGTATATTGAATATAATAATGACATTAACAATGATATATTGTGCAGTCCTAATAACAACCGGCTGGATGTGCTTCATCCCTTCCCTTGTGCATTATTTCTCCAGGTATTCACTGCTATGGAGATTCCCATTGGCTGATGCTCCACTCTTTATGCACTCGTCTGTTATGCAGCATGCAGGCCCGGAGCTCCTGGAAGAGTCCTGTCGGCGGGCCTTCCTAAATCCAGCCCAGACCCACCCATGCCTGTTATTCCCATCCCACGGAGGGTTCGCTCCTTCCACGGGCCGCACACAACATGCATGCACTCGGCCTGTGGCCCGGCGCGCACCGCACAGCTCGTACGCTCCAAATACAACAACTTCGACCTGTACCTGAAGTCCCGCTGGATGTACAGCTTCGTGCGCTTTCTCCTGTATTTCGGCTGCAGTCTGCTGACCTCTCTGCTGTGGGTTGTGTTATCGGCGCTGTTCTGCGTGCAGTATGTCAGCGTGCGTGTGTTTCTCCGACTACAATACAAGCTGTCGGTCATTCTGCTGCTGCTGGGTCACCGGCGCCTGGACTTCGCCATCCTCAATGACCTCTTCATCTACAGCATGCACATCACCATGTTTCTGATCGGAGGCCTGGGCTGGTGTTTCATGGTGTTTGTGGACATGTGAGCGGAGTTGTCTTATTAACTAGTGTTTGATTATACACACTAAGGGTTTATGGATAGAACTGAGAATGTGTTGGAGACGCTCTTAAAGGGACAGCGCGCACAAAAATGAAAATCTATCCTCATCTACTCACCCTATGGTTTTCTATACATTTCTATTAGTAACTGAACAGATCTCGCCACTCGTTTACTGCCATATATCATGTGTGAGTAAATGGGATGGTGTTTGTGGACATGTTTAGGGAAATTATCACTGTGCCGGAGAAGCTCTAGTGTTTAATTCCACACACTGAGTGTTTGAAGAACTGAGAATGTGTGTTTGAGACGCTCTTAAAGGGACAGCGCACACACAATAATGAACATTCTGTCATCATCTACTCAAACTAAAGCTGGTTTGGTTTTCTATACAGTTCTATCTGGACAAATGTCAGCAAGTAAACAGATCTCACCGCTCATTTACTGCCATATATACTATAGTGGGAGTAAATGGGTGGTGAGATCTGTTTGTTTACTGACATTTGATCAAATGTGCACCACAAACCCAGTTATAAGTGTCATTTTCTTTAATAATGAGGCTTTCTGTTGATGTTTAGTGTGTGAGGATTGGACAACTATTGAAAATCTGCAATCTGAGGCTTCAAAAATGTGAAATTAGTATTTAAAGTTGTGCAATTATACATATCACTGATCAAAAATTGAATTTTGATGTATTTACAGAAGGATATGTACAAAATATCTTCATAAAACATGATATTTTATTAATATTTTAATGATATTTGGCATAAAAGAAAAATAATTGGGGTTTGAGTTTTAACACATGCAGATTGACAGAACTGAGAGTGTGTTTGAGACGCTCTTAAAGGGACAGCGCACACACAAATGAACATTCTGTCATCATCTACTCCACCCTATGGATTTCTATACGTTTCTATTTGGACTAATGTCAGTAACTAAACAGATCTCTCCACTTATTTACTGCCATCTATATACTATAGTGGGAGTAAACAGGTGGTGAGATCTGTTTGTTTACTGACATTTGTTCAAATGCGCACCACAAACCCAGTTATAAGTGTCATTTTCTTTAATAATGAGGCTTTGCATTGATGTTTGGTGTGTGAGGATTGGACAATATTTGGCTGAGATACAACTATTGAACATCTAGAATCTGAGGGTTTAAAAAATATCTAAATATTTAGAAATTTGTCTTTAAATGTGTACAAATTAAGCTCTTAGCAATACATATTACTAATCAAAAATCAAGTTTTGGTATATTTACAGATGAATATTTACTGAATATCCTCACACAACATGATTTACGTCATAATCTAATGATATTTGACAAAGTTAAATCTTTTTTTGGTCATGATCTTAATATTTTAATGACATTTGGCACAAAAGAGACAGATTTAGGGTTTGGGTTTTAAAGCATGCAGATTGACAGAACTGAGAGTGTGTTTGAGACGCTCTTAAAGGGACAGCGCACACACAATAATGAACATTCTGTCATCATCTACTCAAACTAAAGCTGGTTTGGTTTTCTATACAGTTCTATTTGGACAAATGTCAGCAAGTAAACAGATCTCACCGCTCATTTACTGCCTTATGTACTATAGTTGGAGTAAATGGGTGGTGAGATCTGTTTGTTTACTGACATTTGATCAAATGTGCACCACAAACCCTTTTATAAATGTCATTTTCTTTAATAATGAGGCTTTCTGTTGATGTTTAGTGTGTGAGGATTGGACAACTATTGAAAATCTGCAATCTGAGGCTTCAAAAATGTGAAATTTGTAATTGAAATTTGTGAAGGTTGTGCAATTATACATATTACTGATCAAAAATTAAATTTTGATATATTTATTTACAAAATATAATCATAAAACATGATCTTTGTCTAATATTTTAAATATATTTGGCACAAAAGAAAAAGAATTAGGGTTTGGGTTTTAATGCATGCAGATTGACAGAACTGAGAATGTGTTTGAGACGCTCTTAAAGGGACAGCGCACACAAATGAAAATTCTGTCATCATTTACTCCACCTAAAGCTGTTATATCTTATGAAATATCTTCTTGGAACATGATCTTTACTTAATATTTTTGTGAATTTTGTCATGAAGGAAAAATCAATAATGTTGGACCCTTACAGTGATTTTTTTGCCTGCTTCCACTTAAGACAAATGGAAAGTACACAGGAATGAAGCGACCTGAGTAGAAGACCCTTAGCTACAGTTTGAATTTCATCCCATTGTAAAAAATTAAAAACACCATTCAGTGTGTATATTCTTTTTTTTTTTTTTTGTTCTTGTTAAAGTTTTATACTAATTATACGGACGTGTTTGTGTGCTGTTGTGTTTTGAACAAAGTGTGTAAGGGAGTCATTTTTGTATGTTTTGTTCATTGTCAGATCTGAATGTGCCTCAATTTAATGCTGATGTTTACTTTGAGAAGGTGGTTTTACTTCCGATCACACGCACGCAAAAATACTGTAGTAATGTAAGCTAAATACTACACTGATTTCAAACCACACTATAGTATAGCACTTACAAGAAACTGTTGCTATGGTAACACAACAACTACTAAAGTAATCAATCTGTTGTGGTGATTCTACAGTTGCTATGGTAACACAACAACTACTATAGTAATCGATCTGTTGTGGTGATTTTACAGTTGCTATGGTAACACAACAACTACTATAGTAATCGATCTGTTGTGGTGATTTTACAGTTGCTATGGTAACACAACAACCACTATAGTAATTGATCTGTTGTGGTGATTTTACAGTTGCTATGGTAACACAACAACTACTATTGTAATCGATCTGTTGTGGTGATTTTACAGTTGCTATGGTAACACAACTACTATAGGAATTGAGCTGTTGTGGCAATACTACAGTTGCTATGGTAACACAACTACTATAGTAATTGATCTGTTGTAATGATTCTACAGTTGCTATGGTAAATCAACAACTATAGCAGTTGATTTTTTTTTTGCCGATTCTATTGTTGCTATGGTAACACAAAAATATAGCTATTGATCGGTTGTGTTGATTCTACAGTTGCTATGGTAACACAACAACATAGCTATTGATTGTTTACTAACGATTCTATAGTTGCTATGGTAACACAACATAAACAAAAGACCCAATACTGTAGTTTTTATGACTCTATGGTAACAGTTTACTATAGTAAAACTAAAGTATACTACACTATACTTTAGTTTTTTAATTACATACATTGGTTGTAATCCTATCGTGTGGTTCAATAACACTAGTATTTACTGATCATTATTACAGTGTTTTTTCATGCAGACACACTGAAATACTCTTCACTTATGGCCTGTTTTAGCACACTTGTAGCGTTCAGGCCATATTATTTGTGTGGTGCCAATCAGAGCATGAGTCTGATGCCCCATGTTGCATTAGTGTGGTGTTGTTGGCGCCAGGCTGGCATGAAAGTAGAGTGAGTGAGTACAATCTCCCATTGTTGGAGGATCAAACATCATATGCCTCATACTTGGCCAAGCACACTCTTTTGTTCTGAATCGGAACGGGCAGCGGTGGCGTTTCTGACAGGCTCAGTCCAGGAGGGTCAGTGCTGAATAAACCGCTGTGAAATATACCTGGTTCTCGGTCTCCGGGACGTCAGACGGCGGTTGTGTTGTAGCACAGTTCAGTAACATCTCAGGAACAGCGTTAAAACACTATGACGAACAGCTGTGGGTGTGTTAAGGGTTTCTGTGTGCAATAAATGTACGTAAGTCAGACAACTGTGTCCTTATTTGTTTCAATCTAGACAAACACAATCACCACAGCGGAATGAACCGACAACTATTCCCGCATATGTTTTACACAGCGGATGCCCTTCCAGCTTCAACCCAGTACTAGAAAACACCCATACACACTCATTCACACACACACACTCTTACACTACAGCCAATTTAGTTAATCAGTTCCCCAATAGCGCATGTGTTTGGAGCACCCACACCAAAACGAGAACATGCAAACTCCACACAGAAATGCTAACCACTGAGCCACCGTGTCACCATTTTCAACTTAATTTATTATAAAAATGTATTACTTTTTACACTCTAAAGAGGTTTATTATATTCTTTAAAAGTAATTTGTACCCCAGTGGTTGGGTTTGTCCATATTTGACCCAGCATAGGCTTACTAAACCCCGCATTTTTTATTGTATATGTAACAAGCCCCAATGTTTAAGTTGATCCAATGCTTCTTTATATTAATTTAAAGTAAATATTATATTGTATTTTAACGGTACCATTGTAAAGTACTTAAAATATTATTTTGTGGCGATTCCACAGTTGCTATGGTAACAACAACTATACTAACTGATCTGTTGTGGTGATTCTACAGTCGCTATGGTAACACAACAACTATACTAACTGATCTGTTGTGGTGATTCTACAGTTGCTATGGTAACAACCACTATATTAACTGATCTGTTGTGGTGATTCTACAGTTGCTATGGTAACAACCACTATATTAACTGATCTGTTGTGGTGATTCTACAGTTGCTATGGTATCACAACAACTATAGTAATTGATCTGTTGTGGTGATTCTACAGTTGCTATGGTATCTATAGTATATATTTTACTGTGACACACTACCGTTTACTGTAGCAAGAACTAATGCATACTAAGTATTTTCAGTTCACCATATTTAATACTACAGTACACAGCAAAATATGGGGACCCAAAACAACTCTATGGGTGTTAATTTCAACACTTTGAAAGTGTCTCATGGGGTCCACTCAAAACAGACTTAAATCAACACTTTCAAAAGGGTTGGCACATTGACACCGAAGTAAGGGTTAATTTTAACTCAGGGCAGAGTTAAAAAATGTAACTATATTTAACACCACCTGGTGTAATATATTGTTATTTTAT
This sequence comes from Danio rerio, assembly GCF_052040795.2. Taxonomy (NCBI): domain Eukaryota; kingdom Metazoa; phylum Chordata; class Actinopteri; order Cypriniformes; family Danionidae; genus Danio; species Danio rerio. The sequence goes on from NC_141025.1 coordinate 79,605,672, forward strand.
TCAACTCTCTTGAGTGTAAATATGGTAAAAAGGTCAAATAGACTGTAAATTACAAAATAAAAAACATTTTATTTGAAAACATTCACCACTTCAACAATTCATTCAATTTTTAAAATGCAACAATGTCAAATATGCTTTAAATGTTTTATTAGTACAGACAGTATCAACAAAATATGATGTCCAAACTTGATGTTTCATCAGAGCAATTTGAAAGTTCAATATATCGTCACTCATAGTTTTCTTCTGAACGCATAGTTTTCTTCTGAAATTACATTTTAAACAACTTGGCGTGCAAATCTTTCACTTCTGGTGTTTCCTTGGTCCTCCATATCAAACACAGCAGTTTAAATGAAGGTATAAATGCTGTAAACTTGTGTGAAAACAAACTGGAGCTAGGAAATCTCATCAAGCATGTCCTGTGAAAGATGTGCTTCCCAGCCACAGGATGACCTTTTTATCCATGACGATGTAGTAGCTGCTGATCGCTCGTCTGGTGGTTCCTGATGCACGGATATACTGTAGGGTGATGCTCATCTAAGAACTCTTCAAGATTCCAGCATGACTAAGAAAAATGTTTGAAAACAAATTGCAATCAAATTCTATGATATATTTAAAAGAACATTTAAAGTAAATAAAACATTCAAGAAATCTAAACTCACCTTTTGAAAATCTTCATGATGATCCACAACTTGACTCTCCCAGCTGGTTGAGGTGACAGGATATGGAAAAGTAGAAAAAACACATACATCACTGTTGGATCTCCAAAAACAATTAGGTTAACCACTATGACTAGAAACGGAAAAACAGGCAGCTGTCTGTCCAGAATCCTCAATTTAACACAACACTTGGAGCAAAATTTAGAGGAGCTTAAAATCTTTTATATCATTTAGTGATGCTGACTTCCCCAAAATATTGGCCACAGTGTAAAAAATATTCATAAACTTACAGTTTTCTGTAAGCGTGTGCGTGGGTGTGGGTGTGTGTGTGTGTGTGTGTGTGTGCGTGTTTCTTTACCAGATTCAACTTGTTAGGCCCTTTCAGGTCCAGTATTGACGCCACCTTTACTGGAGTCAAGCAGATGTTTCAGGTCCAAATATAATCTAAAATATTAGGATAAGCAGAAGAGGAAAAGTGCAAAGCAAAGAGCAAAACATTATTTAAGTAACAGTTCACCCACAATACAAAACTCATCACCTTCATGTCATTTGTTATTCTCTAATGCTCTAATACCCTCTCAGCTTATTGTGAAACAAATACAGAGCTTTATTAAACATACCTTCATTATTATCACCAAATATGACCAAGAAGGTGTGCTTGGTCATTTCTCCAACTCTGGAAATACACCATCCGTCTCTAATCAGCCACCGTCACAGGGTCTTGTGTTATTGTACAGAGAACTGTGGCTGTTAAAAAACAACAACACATTAGTATCTAACACATATGCATAACCTTCAGATAAAAAAGAGAGATGAACATCACAAAGTATGCCTCACACTTTTTCAGATATCTTTTGATTCAGATGTTGATTATTTATAATAAATCTACAAATCAAACCTGTATCATCATTAGGCTGCTCAAATATGAATCAGTTGATTAATTTTACAGACAGGTGGCTGTTTACAACGCACTAAATTGTCTTTAATAAAACGGAAATGTTGTGTACAGTACATGCTAAGTTTAGCCTATAGTTTTAAGCACAATATCATGCGGGAGAAAAAGCTTGACTAAGATGTTACTGACAACAGAAATAGCCTAACTTACTAACGTCAGACATCCCGAGTTGGGAAAAGTCATTTTCGGGGGATACAGAGTTGATTTGCGGGAGGTAGCGGGAGAGATGAGTACCTAAAGAGCAATGGGATGAGTTGCGCGCGACGTACCTAAAGAGCGGTGGGGGTGACTTGCGCGCGACGTACCTGAAGAGCTGGGAGGGATGCGGTGGAGAGGGGCGTGCAAAGTGTTTAATGACCGGGCGGGAGACGCGCGATTTCCGGGAGATTATCATTCATTTGCGGGCATCTACTTGGGCATCTGGGAGTCTCTGTGCATTTACGGGATAACGTTAACGTTAGTCCCGCAACTTCCGGGAGACTTCTGTAACGTTAAATGTCTGATAAAGTGCAAACGCGGTCATTTAAAGACATTTATGTTAACATTCCGACTTTAATGGTTGTCAACACTTAATATAATTCAAGCGAACGTTATCACACAAGTCTAAGTTATGGACTAACGGTATATGGACGGCCACGAATGAACCAGTTTAAAAGGGCCGCGGTGTTTAAAATAACCAAATTAACGTACACGAATAACAAACAATCATTTGTTTCAGTCAGAAAGCCTTTTACAAGTAAGCATGTTAATTTACTCACCAGATATGTTTTAGAAACTCTCCAGAGCTTATGGAAACCGTCCTGTGTTGCCGTTAGCATCCGGGCAGAGTAGGCTAACGTTAGGCGGCTCCGGGGATTCCCTCGCTAGTTTGCTTGGAATTAAAGGAGAAGTGTCCATTTTAATTTATAGATGGGTAACAACGCACACAATGGCATTAAGCGTGACAGAAATGTATTGAACATGTACATTTGATGTTTTTATGCACTTTGTATGCGTGAGCATATATAAAAACATTCTTGAAAAGAAGTCAATAGTAATGCAGTTAAGCTAGATACACAAACGACCATGAATGAACCGCAGAAGTTTAAAATTGTCACTCCATTCTAAAGTTATTAACTTAACAATATGTTTACAACTGTATTTCCTTAAAGAAAGTCAGTAAAATACCAACATTTAGGTAGTTTGACTCACCAGTGCTGTTCTAAACCTCAGATGGAAAATGGCGTCTGGAAAATTCTTCAGTGACTGGGGCTGCATGAATTCCCGGATGTTGGAAATAACACCACCAAGTGTTGAAAAGATAACTCCTTGATTTCGCACTGAATAAAATCAATTCTAACTCTTATTATATTCATTTATCAAAATCTAACTCTTTAACGTCAACACTTTACTCTCAAATGCTTCAACACCGAGAATTTAACTCTGATGAATTTGCTGTGTATGCTGAACCATTCATTAATAAAGTGTTGCAAATACTGTAATATAGTATAATAATTTACCATAGTATGCTTCAAAACACCTTATGTATTTTTTTTTCTTTTTTAAAATGCATTACATTAGGCTTTACAGAAAAAACTGTTTAGTGAACTGCCTAGTAAACACAGTAGTATACTTTAGTTTTTACTACAGTAAACCGGTGTATTATAGTGCAATTTTCCCTATAGCAGAACATAACTATAGTTACGTTACCAAATTAACTAATCGCTTCAAATGCTTTACTATAGTATTCACACTATAAGATCACACTGAGATAAAATAGTTTTTATATTTACACATCCAGACTTTCTCCTTAATAATATTATTATTTTTATTTTCAGGAAAGCATTTTTACAAAATCCAAATAGTGAAATCACATTAGCAGCCAATGACTGTCAAAGTACAGCACTGTTCACAGTCAATTAAATAGTGCTAGTGTTGCCTTAAAGTCCTTGCGTTATTATAAGGCGAATATTAAATGTACCATGGTATATAATACAGGGAGCATAAGTGGCAATACTAAATGAATGTGCGAAAATAAAACCAACTTTACCTCTATAATTAAAAACATTATAGACTAATATTTAGTGTAATTTTCCCAATAGCACAACATTACTATAGTTACGTTATCAAATTAACTACACACTCACTGAAAGTGCTTTACTATAGTATTCACTCTATCTATTGCATGTTTGTCACACTAGTTTAATATTTACTTTTTTTTTTTCGAAATGTGAGAGCATATTTCAACACTAATCACGCAAATATATCGCGTCTGCCGAGGAATAAATGATGAATACTGTGCATTTAATGTGAACGCAACGGGACGGTCCGACTGTGTCTTTAAAAAAAAGTCCTGAAAGCGCTGGAGAATGATGTCAGAATGAAGGCGAAATCACTTCCTGAACTGAAAGAGAGAGAGAGAGAGAGAGAGAGAGAGAGAGAGAGAGAAAGAGAGAGTGCAGTGTTTCTCTACTGGAGGGTCTGCTGTCTGAACGCACAGCCGCTGAACTACACCTCCAGGCCGACCAGCGACCGGCCGCCGCCGCGCTCCCCGCATGGAGGACTCTTTCTCCGGGTAAACACCCGCTCGGGCCGCCGCTGATCTCCGCTTAAGGGCCAGATCTGATTTCCGACTTCATTTATTGAGGGAACAGCAGCGATGGAGGTCAGATTCGGGCATAAACTTAACAGAGATCAAACTTTGGCTTGTGTTTTAACTTTGTGAATGCTAATGTCTCGCGTTATGATGGGAAACTTGCTTTTGTTGAGTGTACACATGTGGCAGTGGAGGAATGCAGGTGGAATGTGCTTTTGGGAGAGGAGTGTGTGTGTGTGTGACTAGTGTGTGTGTGTGTGTGTGTGTGTGTGTGTGTTTAATGCAGAACGATGATTATGGTCATGATAGTTATGTTTATGATGATTATAGCACATCACCAACACTCTTACAGCATATTTCAGAGCAAACACAGCTTTTAAAAAGGAAAATAACCTTATTAATACAAATATTAGTGTGTTTAAAGTATCCAGATCTGCTTTATTTAACTTAAAACTGCATATTTATGTACAGTGCATTGTTATATGCGAGTGCAGTGAGCAGTCTGGAATATAATATTGTCCATGTGTAATAATATTGTCGTTTATATGTGAGTTGAAGTGCTGTGAAACACAGTATGTGGGATTTGGAGGTGTGTGTTTGGGTGTTCTCCGGCTGCTGTGGGTTGTGTGTGAATGCAGTGGATTGTGTGTTGAATCCTCAGCGCGGTGGATTTGTTCATTAAACCGGATGTCATTATTAATAACTCATGAACAGACACACACTCATGACCGACTAGCTAACTAACTAGTGTGTGTGTGTGTGTGTGTGTGTGTGTGTGTGTGTGTGTGTGTGTGTGTGTGTGTTCAGGGATTGATTGTGTGTTTGTAGCTTTAAGGTTATTCAGGCGATGATGACTAAACTGGAGAAAGGAAGTTTGGTTTGAGGGGAGAGAGAGAGAGAGTGTGTGTGTGTGTGTGTGTAGCCACGTGTTTCTGTGTGTGCGTTTGATAGAGAGAAAGTGTGCAATGCATGTCTGTAAATGTGTGTGTATGTATGTATGTATGTATGTATGTGAGAGTGTAGAGTGAGTATTTTGTGTGTGTGTGGATGTGTGTTAGAGAGAGAGCAAGTGTATATTAGATGTATGTGTGTGATAGAGTGTATATGAGAGTATTTGTGTTTGTGTTTGTGTGTGTGTGTGTGTGTGTGTGTGTGTGTATGTGTGTGTATGTGTATGTGTGTGTGTGTCTGTCTGTAAAATTGTGTTTATCTATGCGTGGTATAAAAGTAGAGTGTAGAGTGAGTATTTTCTCTGTGTGTGTGTGTGTGTGTGTGTGTGTGTGTGTTTGTGTGTGTGTGTGTGTGTGTGAGAGAGAGAGAATATTTTGTTTGTGTGTGTGTATGTGTGGTGTGTGAGAGTGTAGAGTGAGTATTTCTCTCTGTGTGTGTGTGTGTGTGTGTGTGTGTGTGTGTGTGTGTGTGTGTGTGTGTGCGCAGTGTGTGTGAGAAAGCGGATGTATATGAAGGTATTTTGTGTGTTGGTGTGTGTGTGTGTGTGGGTGACTGTTTATGTTTGTACAAGTGTTGTGTGTGAAAGAATATGTGTGTATATGAAAGTATTGTGTGTGTGTGTGTGTGTGTGTGTGTGTGTGTGTGTGTGTGTGTGTGTGTGTGTGTGTGTGTAAAAGAGAAAAAGTGAGTGTATATGAGAGTATTTTGTGTGTGTGATGGGGAGTGTGTGTGTGTGTGTGTATTTGTGTGTGTGTGTCTGTATGAATGTGCGGTGTGTAAGAGAGAGTAGATTGAGTATTTTGTGTGTGTGTTGTGCATATGTGTGGAGTGTGTGTATGTGCATGTATGTAAATTTCTGTGTGACGTGGTGTGTAAGAGAGAGAGAGAGAGAGAGAGAGAGAGAGAGTATGTGTGTGGTTGTGTGTGTGCAGGGGCGCAACTGCACATTTACTGAGGGGTATGCGAGTTCAAGTTTTGCGCCCCCCCCCCCCCCCCCCCCATATTAATTTCCTCATCAACATGTCGAAGTTCTGAACGCAACTGAAATTGTATGAAGTAGTAAAAGTATAATTACATTAAGCATGTTAAGTCACAAAGAATTACATCTCATCCCCACCCAAATTTCTTCTTAATCATTTTCCTCACCAAATGATTATAGCACCTTGACATGTCTTGTTTTTGTTTCTTTTTGTACATTTGTCAAAACAAAATGAAAGATATGGGAGTCGTAAAGGGCAAAATAACTTAAAAATGCAATAACTTCTCACATGCATATGTGAGAGGTGTAAGGTCTGTCTTCACATGAACAATTGACTGAAACTGCAATCACACCTTTTACAAAGTGAAATAAAAAAGACTGTACAATGTTTAGTTTAAAAAAAATAGAGACAAACTGCCTGAAATGTTTTATTTGATAAAAATGTTATAGGCAAACTTTTTGGGAACTAAATCGAACTAGTTTTGAGCAGAAAAAGTTACCAAAAGGCCTGATGTATCAATATGATACATAATTAATTTATAAAAAACATGTATAGGGTATAAAAATGGATCTTGATGGGATTAATAAACATGACAGTTCCAAAAAATGTGAATATTCTGACTATAGTTTTAACAGGGTTAAAAATCATTATAATTAGATATCTAAAATTTTTATAGGGGAATTTTTTAATCCATGTATTATTTTCTATTTTGCCTAAAATAAATTCAGTATAGTCCCACACGGAGTCTGCGTGCGCAGACATCTGCAGTTTTCTACAGATTTTTAGCCCATCATTGAATCTATTTGTGTAAATTTGTGTACATTTTTATTTACTCAGTATTCAAATTCATTTCACTAATATTATTGTGATGTAATAATAGTAATATTAAAATGTTCATTTGATTTATTTACAATACAGTTGGTAAAGTAGTATTTTCTGCCTGTAATTCGCAGCAGAAATAGCAAAAAAATGTTTGCAGATTCTGTCTGGCCCTAATATTTAGGTTTTAAACATACATTTTGTGTGATCCCTCTTATTTTTTTGCTAAATAATCAATTAATAAATGTTTCACATTACTCATACCTTTTGAGCTCAACTGTAAGTATGATTTGACAGTTTATTTTGCTAAAACTTTTACATAAACTTTACACTTGGATGTGTGACTGCATTTTGTTTTAAATGATTTTGAATTAAAATGTGTGTGCCAACGAATGTAATTCATACCTACAAACCCTCTCGTTTTTGCCATATTAATTCTACCATATTTTACCATTCTATCCGCTGTCTTCCGTGTGTGTTTTTCCAGTATTTCTCCCTCATTTGTAATGTTTCTATGAAAAGTGAAAGTAGCAGCTGCACAGAGCCGATCTCATGTGATATAATTGCAAGAACTGTTTAAGAGAATTAAGCTTTCACATTATTTTGATTGACAGCACGTTGAAATTAATGTAAAAACGGCCGCATTCACCTCCTTTCCAGTAAAGCTTTATGCGTCTTTTGCCGCCCTTATGCAGCCTCTGAATCAGGAGTATAACGGTGCTGAGTGACGGACGCGCTCCATAGTGATAAAGACGGCTTCTATACACGCGATTTGAAGATGCATGAGAGCGGATACTTTAAGATTCAGGTGTGTAAATAGAAAAAAATATACACAATAATATGTAAACATGTTTTATTTGAAACACAAGTAATATTATCTTAAAATAGCATAAACAAAACAAATGTTTTCATTGCATTCTTAAAGTCAGACTCGCACCTCTGTTATCAAACAAAACAGAGGATCAAACTAAATTCATTTGTTGCTCTTTAGTAAATAACTATAGTAACTGTAATCAATATTTAAATGCAGTAAATAAAAATGTTCCCTTTTGAAGCTGACGGTCCATGAATTTACGACAAAAGCCTTTACCATAAAGTTAACTTTACACCAGCTTATCATGGCTTTAGCCTAAAGGATTATAGTGTTTTTCGCATACTATACAGGATGCAAATATGCGATTTCGGACGCAGTTCAGGTGTGGCCGTGCGTCACTGTCCCCCTGCCTGGAAAAAACCACCTTGTCTGCATTTATGTTAAGTAAAAGCCCATGCAGTGACTGAGTGGCGATAATGAATAATTAATGATATGGCAGCCCGTTGCTCCCAAAAACATTAGAAGTTGATTAAAAGTGTGGTAATATTAAGCTTAAGCTTACCAATTCCTTATTATCCAATTTGTCATGGCAGTTTTTATTTAAAGGCATTGTTTGTTCTCTTTTTGTTTTCTATTTTGCGCTCCACGTCTCTTTACTCTTCTCTCCATTTTGAACATGTGACTGTAACCGAGCAACGGATCAATCAAATGGTCAGTGAAGAGGGAGGGGTGGTATAATTTTTTTTTATTCAATAAAATACAATTGTATATTTATATAAAATGCAGGATAAACATTTTAACCAACAATATGTATTTATTTTGTTTAATATGTATAATAATATGTATAATTTCAAAAATAGTTTTGGCACAATGGCGCCCCCCCATGTGTGGCGCCCCTATGCGCCGCATATACTGCATACCCCCTTTTTGCGCCACTGTGTGTGTGTGTTTGTGTTTGTGAGTATTGTATGTGTTTGTGTGTCCATATGTGTTGAATTTGTGCAGTGTGTAAGAGAGCATGTGTAGAGGGAGTATTGTGTGTGTGTGTGTGTGTGCAGTGTGTAAGAGTGAGTGTAGAGGGAATATTTTGTGTGTGTGTGTGTGTGCGGTTTGTAAGAGAGCGATTGTAGAGGGAGTATTGTGTATGTGTGTGTGTATATGTGTGGTGGGTAAGAGAGAGAGAGTGTAGAGGGACTATTTTGTGTGTGTGTGTGTGTGTGTGTGTGTGTTTGCATGTGTGTATGTATGTGTGGTGTGTAAGTGAGACAGTGTAGAGGGACTATTTTGTGTGTGTGAGAGTGTATATTTGAGAGTAAATATTTTATGTGTGTGTGCGCATGTGTGGAGGTTGTGCATGTGTGTGTGCGTGTGTATGTGTCTGCGAGTGTGTGAGAAAGATAGTATGTGTGTTTGCGTGCATGTGTGAGAAAGGTAGTGTATGTTTGTGCGTACGTGCGTGTGTGTGTGTGTGTGTGTGTGTGTGTGTGTGTGTGTGTGTGTGTGTGTGATTCTTCTGTCTGCTCTCCAGCACATGTGACTCTGCACAGTGTCTTCATGCTGCTAACATGTGCTTGATGGCCCTTCCTGCACATGATCTCTCTCTCTCTCTCTCTCTCACACACACACACACACACACACACACACACACACACCTTTGCACAGGAGATACTGTAGAGAGCCTGTGTAGTGTGTATTGTGTAGTGTGTAGTGTATATGGGTGTGTGTGTTATGTAGTGTATATGAGTGTGTGTGTTGTGTATTGTATATGGGTGTCTATATTGTGTAGTGTATATGGGTGTGTGTATTGTGTAGTGTATATGGGTGTGTGTATTGTATAGTGTATATGGGTGTGTGTGTTGTGTAGTGTATATGGGTGTGTGTATTGTGTAGTGTATACAGGTGTGTGTATGGTGTAGTGTATATAGGTGTGTATGTTGTGTAGTGTATATGGGTGTGTGTAGTGTATGTGTATGTTGTGTAGTGTATATGGGTGTGTGTAGTGTATGTGTATGTTGTGTAGTTTATATGGGTGTGTGTAGTGTATATGTGTGTGTGTTGTGTATTGTATATGTGTGTGTGTGTTGTGTATTGTATATGTGTGTGTGTATTGTGTAGTGTATATGTGTGTGTGTACTGTGTAGTGTAGATGTGTGTGTATTGTGTAGTGTATATGTGTGTGTGTGTGTGTTGTGTAGTGTATATGGGTGTGTGTGTGTGTGTGTTGTGTATTGTATATGTGTGTGTGTGTATTGTGTGATGTATATGTGTGTGTGTATTGTGTAGTGTATATGTGTGTGTGTATTGTGTAGTGTAGATGTGTGTGTGTATTGTGTAGTGTATATGTGTGTGTGTGTGTGTTGTGTAGTGTATATGTGTGTGTGTGTGTTGTGTATTGTATATGTGTGTGTGTGTATTGTGTGATGTATATGTGTGTGTATTGTGTGGTGTATATGGGTGTGTGTATTGTGTAGTGTATAGTGTATATGGGTGTGTGTATTGTGTAGTGTATATGTGTGTGTGTGTTGTGTAGTGTATATGTGTGTGTGTGTGTGTGTGCAGCTCTGCCTGTAGGCTTCTCTTCACAGCTCCACTCTGCTGTAAACTCCACAGCAGCTGCTCCTGCGAATGTGCTGAATCTGACACAGCAGCGTTTCTCTGCACATCACACACACCAGCCTTAAACACACAACCCTGCACACTGCACTGCTGCACAGTATATCACAATCATCATTATTGATCAGTAGTGCTGGACAAATACTAATCCTGATTAATCACATCTGTTATTCCTAGATAACAACTGCTGAACAACACAGGCTAGTGCTGGAACTGAACATTAATAGTGAACATGTTTATACACGTTTATTTGCTTTAATATTAATACTTACACTATCTGACACAAGTCTTTCAAGTATTAGGAACAGCAGATAATATCTGCTCTTCTAGTTGCTGATTTGGTGTCAGAAGTGTCTCTATGAAAGGTGAAGGCCTCTAGATGAGCTCAATAAATCTGATCATGTCTTGATGTTGACTGATGTGATGAGGACAGTGCGCTCTGACTCTGCTCAGACTAAAGTGTCATCACTGAACAGAAATAATGTCCAGTATAGAATATAAAGTCCTGCTGCAGTGGAGACAGAATGAAGATTGTGTCTGACTCCATCATGAGCTTGGAGGACTGCATCCATACATCTCTGACATGACTCACATCACTGATTAATAAAGTCATCTGGAATGAAGAAGAAAGCTTCAGCAGCATCCCAGAGTTCATCAAGAGTCTGTGTGTTCATCTTCAACGCCTCCTCCTTCATCAGCTCAATAATGTTGATGTCTGGTGACTGGGCTGGCCAATCCTGGAGCAGCTTGACCTTCAGGAGCTTTGATGTGGAGGCTGAAGTATGAGCAGGAGCGCTATCCTGCTGGAGAATTGTCCCTCTCCTGTGGTTTGTAATGTAATGGGCAGCACAGATGTCTTGATACCTCAGGCTGCTGATGCTGCAGATCTCTCCATACTGAATGACCCCAAACCATGATGTCTTCTTCACCAAACTTGACTGATTTCTGTGAGAATCTTGCTCCATGCTGGTTCCAGTAGGTCTTCTGCAGTATTGGTGATGATCGGGATGCAGATCAGCAGAGAAATCCACCTTCTGACACTTCAGTGATCAACTAGAAGTCCAGTTATTATTTGTTGCTCTTGTAACTGAGATCCACCACAAGACTTGAGTCAGGTAGTGTAGGTGTGTGTAAATGAATATGTCACAGATCTCTCATATACAGTAATATTCTCTTCAGTAATATATTTGTGCAGATACTTTAGATTTGTCAGTACTAAAGACAAAACTGATCAACTAATCTAACAAAAAAGTGCATGTGTGTGTGTGTTTATGTGTAATATGCATGTGTGTGTGTGTGTGTGTGTGTGTGTCTCCTCCTCCTCCTCCTCTGCTGCTGGTGTGTGTTTCTGCATGTCTGTGCTCTGGCGGTCCGCCATTCCGGCTCTGCTGACGCGCAGCAGCTGTATTTGTATCAGTGTGTCCTGGTTTGCCTTCGAGTTCTCGCTCTCCACATTCCACATGGAGCTGAGCTGAAGGGCCGCTTGGGGTTCTGCTGGTGTGTGTGAGACGCGTCCTCAAACCCCCACGGGCCCCTGATCTCAATACAATAAGCTCTGATTGGGTCTCGGCCCCAGGGCCTTGGTGTGCACTGTGATGAATCTGCAGTGTGTGTGTGTGTTTGCTGAACATGCAGCGCACAAAGCGGACGCTTGTTACACTTCACATCTGTATTTACCAGAATATACACTAGATTAATATATACTATACTATACTATACTAGATAAATCTATACTATACTAAAATCCATACTATACTAAAATCCATACTATACTATACTAGATAAATATATACTATACTAAAATCTATACTATACTGTACTAAAATCCATACTATACTATATAAATATATACTATACTAAAATCTATACTATACTATACTAGATAAATATATACAATACTAAAATCTATACTATACTACACTAGATAAATATATACTATACTAAAATCTATACTATACCAAAATCTAGACTGTACTATACTATACTAGATAAATATATGTATATATATACTATACTAAAATCTATACTATACTATACTAAAATCTATACTACACTATACTATACTGCACTAGATAAATATATACTATACTAAAATATATACTATACTTTACTATACAATACTATACTACATAAACACTATATTGAAATTTATAGTATACTAGAATATATACAATACTATACTGCATCAGCTAAACATATACTATACTATACTAAAAGCTATACTGTACTATACTATACTAGATAAATAAACACTATATTGGAATTTATACAATACTAGAATATCTACTATACTATAGTGTATTAGATAAATATATACGATACTAGAATCTATACTATACTGTGCTATACTGTACTATACTATACTATACTAGATAAATAAACACTATACTACAATTTATACTATCCTAGAATATATACTATACTTTACTGTATTAGATCAATATATACTATACTATACTAGAATCTATACTGTACTATACTAGATAAATAAACACTATATTGGAATTTATACTATACAAAAACATATAATATACTATACTATACTATACTATACTATACTATAACATAAAATGACATATATGTATGTATTCTAGTAATCTATACTAGAATTATTCTATAAAATTATATGCTAGAATATATATACTGTATACACTACTATAATATAAACTATACTATACTAGAATATATACTAGAAGTATGAAATATTCTGGAAAATATATACGCTACATATATAATATACTAGAATATAAACTAGATCAATGCTAAAATATATATATACTAAATAAACAGATATTTTATACAATAATCATGCATATATTTAAATACGCAAAAATATTTTGTAAACTTTATTTTGTATCATGTGATCAATCACAATTAACCACTTTAAATAAAATAAAAATACATAGTATAAATAGTGGAAGAATCAATAAAGTTAGTTACCTCTTATATTTTCTCAAAATGTAGACTTCAGACTACATAAATATATTTTATTTATCTTAAAAAATGAGTTTTTACAAAAAATGTATTGTCTACTTCAATGCAATAAATAAATAAATCATCAATATTTGTCAATTATCCATGTGCAATAAGTAAATAGTGAATATTTGTCAGCTATGCATGCATGCAAAACCCAAATAAATCTCCACGACACTCTAAATCAAGTTTTATCCACACTCCAGTGAATTTCTAACATGTTTCAGGGTTTTTAAAGCGATGCAAAAGAAAAAAACAAGCTCAGCTCAGCTCAATGCACATATGATTGCACCAGCGCGTTATTTACAGTCAGTCTTCTGGTGCTTTGTGCCAAGAGCAATATTGTTTCTGCAAAAGAAAAGTCCCGTAACAGAGCTGAAGCTGAAACGCTGATAAACACTGCTGACGTTTCTCTGGAAGAACAACACGCTTTACCCTGATTCACTCTTACACGGTTCAAGATCAACACACACACACACAGGTCTCGCATGGCCATGATGTTAAAGGGGTGCTCCAGAGTGTATTTTTAAGGCTTGGTTGTGTTTATAAGGTGCAAAGCAATGTGTGCTCATGCTTTATTTGTAGAAAATCAGCTTATTTGTTTATATATCTCACTTTGATTATATACAGCTACTCGGCTAACAAGAAAACCACGGTCATATTTTGTAGTTCCTCTGAAGAACCGCCCTCAAGAGGCTCTGATTGGTCAGCTAACATAAAATTGATTGTGATTGGCAGATCATCTCTGTTATACCATTACAGCTCCTCTGGCCATTTTTCATCATGGTTGATTTTATAGCACCAGGTTAAACTTTCTGACATCTTTCCAGCGCTCGCATACATACCGCTGAACATGGCGGATGATCTCCGAGAGGTGTTCTGCTAAATTAAATCATGTAAAGACTTGGGCCTGTTGGTGTGTGCGCCGGTGTGTGCAAAGCTTACATGTTTATAACCACCGCAGAGGATGTTGGGGGTCGCGAGTCGCTGGCA
>NC_141025.1:79630000-79640000 GCF_052040795.2 Danio rerio
TCTGAATAATACGCAGGTTAGTGTATACTCCATCAGCTGTTTCTGACTGTCTCCATCTAGTGTCTGAATAATACGCAGGTTAGTGTATACTCCATCAGCTGTTTTTGACTGTCTCCATCTAGTGTCTGAATATTGCGCAGGTTAGTGTATACTCCATCAGCTGTTTTAAACTGTTTGTCTCCATCCATTGTCTTAATAAATATTATAATTTCTCTAACAGGCTTACCGACAGGCTGGTCGGCTTCACACCCGCGCAGGATTAAGCTGGAGGAGCCGCTGATGAAGCGAGCGTGTGTTGGAGATGGGACGCGGTCGGCTCGGGGAGTGTTTGCACCCGGAGCTCCATCATATCTGGGAGAACGCTCCAGTCCCGGAGCCTCCAGCCTGCCCACCACTGACAGCCCCACATCATACCAGAACGAGGACGAGGAGTTTGAGGAGGAAGCCTTCGACACCGATGACACCTACAGCCAGCTCTGCGGACGCTCCGCTAATCCTTACGGAGGTAAAGCTGTTCCTACTTTACACTTTTGTTGCGTGCCTATATATATGTAAACAATTGAAAGGAAATGAGAAACAAATGTCGGGCAGTGTAGGTCCTGTGGGAAGATGGGCATTGCTAACAAAAAATAGAAAGATTGACGAATGCAAGAAAGAAGGGCAGAAACAATACACACACTGATAGTCCTTCCCTAGAGGACTAATAGTACTGCCCTAAAGAAATAATAGTCCCCACCATAAAGTAATGATAGCTCCGCCCTAAAGAACTGATAGCCCTGCAGTAATGATAGCTCCGCGCTAAATGACTAATAACCCTGCCCTAAAGAACTGAAAGGCAACCCTAAAGGACTAATAGCCCCACTCTATTGGACTGAAAGATGGCACCAAATGACTAATAGCCCCATCCTAAAGACTGTTAGTCCCACCCTGAATGTCTGATAGCCTTGCACTAAGTTACTGATAGCCCCAACCTAAAGGACTGATAAATCTGCCCTGAAAGACTGATAGCCCACCCCTAAAGTAATGATAGCTCCGCCCTAAAGGACTGATAGCTACACCCTAAAGGACTGAAAGGTGGCCCTAAAGTAATGATAGCCCCGCCCTAATGTAATAATAGCTTCACCCTATTGAACTGATAGCCCCGCCCTAAAGACCTGATAGCCCTGCACTATAGTAATGATAGCCCGACCCTAAAGCACTGATAGCCCCACCCTTAAGGACTGATAAATCTGCCGTAAAGCACTGATAGCCCAAACCTAAAGCAATGATAGCTCCGCCCTAAAGGACTTATAGCCATGCCCTAAAGGACTGAAAGGCGGCCCTAAAGTAATGATAGCCCCACCCTAACGTAATGATAGCTTCACTCTATAGAACTGATAGCCCTGCCCTAAAGATCTGATAGCCCTGCAATAAAGTAATGATAGCTCTGCCCTAAAGGACTGATAGCCCCACCCTAAAGGAATGATAAATCCACCCTATAGAACTTATAACCCCGCCCTAAAGGAATGATAGCTCTGCCCTGAAGGACTAATAGCCCAACCTAAATGACTGAAAGTCGGTCCTTAAATGACCACGTCCCAAATAGCCATGTCCTAAAGAGCTGTTAGTCCCTCCCTAAATGTCTGATAGCCCTGCCCTAAATGACTTATAGCCCCACCCTAAAGGACTGATAAATCCACCCTAAAGTAATGATAGCTCCGCCCTAAAGGACTAATAGCCACGCCCTAAAAACTAAAAGCCGGCCCTAAAGTAATGATTGCTCCATCCTAAAGGACTGAAAGGCTTCCCTAAAAGACTAATAGTCCCGTTTTAAAAAACTGTTAGCCCCGCCCCACCCTAAAAGACTGATAGCCCCACCCTAAATGATCGAGAGCCCTGCCCTAAATGTCTGATAGCTCCACCCTAAATGACTGATACCCTGCCCTAAAGGACTGATAGCTCCACCCCTAAACAACTGATACCCTGCCCTAAAGGACTGATAGCTCCACCCCTAAACAACTGATACCCTGCCCTAAAGGACTGATAGCTCTGCCCTAAAGTCCTGAATAGAGGGGAGGGAATGTTCTGGTATTTGATTATAGATTATGAGGTTAATGAATATAAATAATGAAGTGCACAGATGCATTATTTAAACACAAGCACCAGTACAACACAATAAATATAAACAGCAGCAGAGTAGATCTTGATTTCATGGCCGTGTGAAGCTGTGTACAGGTGAACAGATCTGACTGAATGTGTGAGTGCAGTAAAGCAGAGTCTGTGGCGTCAGTAAAGCTGATCTGGAGTGTGTGAGGAATCTAAACTCACTCTCAACACACTGATCTGAGGTCTGCCCGTGCCCTCGGGGGTCTCAGCTCTTCTGCTCATGTGTTGAGCATTATTGAGACGATCTGTGTGTGTGTGTGTGTGTGTGTGTGTGTGTGTGTGTGTGTGTGTGTGTGTGTGTGTGTGTGTGTGTGTGTGTGTGTGTGTGTGTGTGTGTGTGTGTGTGTGTGTGTGTGTGTGTGTGTGCTGGATCTCTCTCTCAGATGTGTTATCTCTCAACAGGGTCACATTGTGGGTTATTTGAGATACGCATTCTTCTTCTCTCTCTCTCTTTGTGTGTGTGTGTGTGTGTGTGTGATGGCAGAGTGTCAGTTTAGGGACTCAAGGACAAACACAACTTTTCTATTAGTCGCTGGAGAGCCGAGCTTATTGAGTTCTGCCAATCTGATGAGTGCAAGAAAACAAAGAGTAGCTCTTTTCCATCCTAACACAGATATTTCACAGCAGAGACCAACCTAAAGGGAGAGTTCCACCACACATTTAGCTCTTCATTTAGTCTCTCCTCACTTGAATTGAGTTTTTTCTTCACTAAAGAAGACATGTAGGCAAAAAGCTGTAGCCATTGACTTATTGGACTAGCCATTGACCTACTATGGACGTCAGTAGTTGCAAGTTTCCAGCTGTTTGCCTAAATATCTTCGTTTATATTAATATTATACACTCGCCGGCCACTTTATTAGGTACAACTGCCTGTTAAACGTCTAATCAGCCAATCACATGGCAGCAGCACACCGGGTGCCGCTCCTGTCAGCTAAGAACAGGAAACTGAGGCTACAATTCACACAGGCTCACCAAAACTGGACAATAGAAGATTGGAGAAACATTGCTGCTCTGATGAGTCTCCATTTCTGCTGACACATTCGGATGCTCGGCTCACAATTTGGCCTCAACAACATGAAAGCATGGATCATCCTGCCTTGTATCAGCGGTTCAGGCTGGTGGTGGTGGTGTAATGGTGTGGGGGAGATTTTCTTTGGGTCCATTAGTACCAATTGAGCATCAACGCCACAGCCTACCTGAGTATTGCTGCTGACCATGTCCATCCCTTTATGAGCACAGTGTCTCCATCTTCTGATGGCTACTTCCAGCAGGATAACGCAGCATGTCATAAAGCTCAATCATCTCAGACTGCTGAACATGACGATGAGTTCACTGTACTCAAATGGCCTCCACAGTCACCAGAGCTCAATCCAATAGAGCAGCTTTGGGATGTGGTGGAACGGGAGATTGGCATCATGGATGTGCAGCCGACAAATCTGCAGCAACTGTGTGATGCTATCATGACAATATGGAGCAAAATCTCTGAGGAATATTTCCAGTAGCTTGTTGAATCTCTGCCATGAAGGATTAAGGCAGTTCTGAAGGCAAAAGTGGTCCAACCCAGCACTAGTGAGGTGTACCTAATAAAGTGGCCAGTGAGTGTATTATATATTATGTGAACTATCCCTTTAAATACATCAGCTCAGTTGCCATGTTAAATGGAATAACTGAATAAATATTAAAGGCGCAGTATGTCTTTTTCTCCACTAGAGGGCATTCACAACAAACAATTGCATATTTTGATGACAACTGAGGAGATCTCCACACGCACATTTATAAACAAGTTGTTATTAAAGCTTTTATTCAACACAAGTTTATTCGTTTAGCGATTTTCACAATGATTATCATTCCTGCTTTACAAAAATATGCACATTATTATCACATTGCAGTCAAAATTAGAGAAGTTAACACGTCATATATAGGTTACACCGTATTTAAACATAGTTAATCTGATGTTACGTTGTATTCATTGTCCTTTCACAATGGTGATGTTGTTTATAGTGTCCTTCCGCCTTCATTTACAGCAAAAACTCACTGTGATGAGCACTCTGGACCAACAGGGGGCGATAAAGGCCATTTATAGATTATAAATGAAGATATATGATACAGTACTTGCATATCATGCCTTTAACACTGAGATACATCAGTCCTGATTGGAGTGTGTGTTCTGATGGTGGTTTTCAGTACTGGAGAAGCCGGAGATGGCGGTGATGCCGGTGTCCCTGGACAGCCGCTCCAGTGTGTTGATCCGCAGGGATCTGGTGGCTCTTCCTGCCAGTCTGATCAGTCAGATCGGGTACCGCTGCCACCCCAAACTCTACACTGAGGGGGAACCGGGAGAGAAACTGGAGCTGGTGGGAGGTCAGTCACAAACACTGCACTATTGTAGACGAGGGAGCCACACACACTGCTCATCTTCACCATTCATCCTGTCTGTATTCTGATCACACACACACAGCACACTCTACACTTTCACGAACGTCTGTATGCTGATTGTTTTGTGTTGTGGTTGTGTTGTCATTGTGATTGTTGTGTTATGGTTATTTTGTGTTGCTGATTGTACTATGGTTGTGTTGTGATTTCGTTGTGGGTGTGTTGGGGTTGTGCTGTGATTGTGTTGTGATTTGTGGTCTGATTGTTGTGATTGTGTTATGATTGTGTTTGTTATGAGTGTGTTATAACTGCTGTGGCTGTGTTGTGATTGTGTTATGATTGTTGTGATCGTGTTGTGATTGTGATTGTGACTGTTATGATTGGGTTGTCTTGTGACTGTGTTGTGATTTGTGTTTTGATTGTTGTGATTGGGTTGTGATTGTGTTATGATTGTTGTAATGCGTTATGATTGTTGTCATTGCATTGTGATTGTTATGATTGTTGTGTTTGTTTAGATTGTGTTATGATTGTTGTGATTGTTATGAATGCATTGTGATTATGTTATGAATCTGTTGTGATTGTGTTGTGTTTGTGTTGTGACTGTGTTTGGGTTATGAATGTGTTATAATTGTGTTGTGATTGTATTGTGATTGCTTTGTGAGTGTGTTTAATTGTTATAATTGTGCTGTGATTGTGTTGTGTTATGATTGGGTTGTCATTGTGTTGTGATTTGTATTGTGAATGTGTTGGGATTTGTGTTTTGATTGTTGTGATTGTGTTATTGTTGTGTTGTGATTGCGTTATGATTGAGTTGTGTTTGGTTTGATTGTGTTGTGTTTGTTATGATTGTGTTTGTGTTATGATTGTTGTGTTTGTGTTGTGATTGTTATGAATCCATTGTGATTATGTTGTGATTGTGTTATTGTTGTGTTGTGATTGCGTTATGATTGAGTTTTGTTTGGTTTGATTGTGTTGTGATTGTTATGATTGTGTTTGTGTTATGATTGTTGTGATTGTGTTGTGTTTGTGTTGTGACTGTGTTTGGGTTATGAATGTGTTATAATTGTGTTGTGATTGTATTGTGATTGCTTTGTGAGTGTGTTTAATTGTTGTAATTGTGCTGTGATTGTGTTGTGTTATGATTGGGTTGTCAATGTGTTGTGATTTGTATTGTGAATGTGTTGGGATTTGTGTTTTGATTGTTGTGATTGTGTTATTGTTGTGTTGTGATTGTGTTATGATTGAGTTGTGTTTGGTTTGATTGTGTTGTGATTGTTATGATTGTGTTTGTGTTTTGATTGTTGTGATTGTGTTGTGATTGTTATGAATCCATTGTGATTATGTTGTGATTGTGTTGTTGTGTTGTGATTGCGTTATGATTGAGTTGTGTTTGGGTTGATTGTGTTGTGATTGTTATGATTGTGTTTGTGTTATGATTGTTGTGATTGTGTTGTGTTTGTGTTGTGACTGTGTTTGGGTTATGAATGTGTTATAATTGTGTTGTGATTGTATTGTGATTGCTTTGAGTGTGTTTAATTGTTATAATTGTGCTGTGATTGTGTTGTGTTATGGTTGGGTTGTCATTGTGTTGGGATTTGTGTTTTGATTGTTGTGATTGTGTTATTGTTGTGTTGTGATTGCGTTATGATTGAGTTGTGTTTGGTTTGATTGTGTTTGTGTTATGATTGTTGTGTTTGTGTTGTGATTGTTATGAATCCATTGTGATTATGTTGTGATTGTGTTTTTGTTGTGTTGTGATTGCGTTATGATTGAGTTGTGTTTGGTTTGATTGTGTTGTGATTGTTATGATTGTGTTTGTGTTTTAATTGTTGTGATTATGTTGTGATTGTGTTATGATTATGCTTGTTATGAATGCTTGGTGATGATGTGATGATTGTTGTGATTATTTTATGCTTGTTGTGATTGTGTTACGATTGCTATGATTTATGTTGTGATCGTGTTGTTTGTGTTATGATTGTGTTGCGTTTATGTGGTGTTATAATTGCTGTGATTGCGTTGTGATTGTGTTGTGTTTGTGTGTTCAGGTACAGGTGTGTTTATGACGCGAGGGCAGCTGATGAACTGTCATCTGTGTGCTGGAGTCAAACACAAGGTGCTTCTGCGGAGACTCTTGGCCACCTTCTTCGACAGGTCTGTACCGCGGTAAAACTGCACTAATCACTGTCTACACATATTCATACAAACGCTGCGTCCCAATTCACATACTATCCATCCAAACTAGTAGGTTCCCATGTGGATGCGTGGAGATGATTGACAGGTGTTGCAACTATGCAACAGAATGATCCATTAATGAGGAAGTGGTTTGTCCCAAAGCTCACACACTCTTCTGTGACCCGTTTTCTCAACAACAAAAAACTCACTTTTAGGACGTACACTCACCGGCCACTTTATTAGGTACACCTGTCCAACTGCTCGTTAATGCAAATGTCTAATCAGCCAATCACATGGCAGCAGCTCACTGCATTTAGGCATGTAGACATGGTCAAGAGGATCTGCTGCAGTTCAGAGCGAGCAGAATTTGGCCTCAACAGCATGAAAGCATGGATCATCCTGCCTTGTATCAGCGGTTCAGGCTGGCGGTGGTGGTGTAATGGTGTGGGGGAGATTTTCTTTGGG
Source organism: Danio rerio (assembly GCF_052040795.2). Taxonomy (NCBI): domain Eukaryota; kingdom Metazoa; phylum Chordata; class Actinopteri; order Cypriniformes; family Danionidae; genus Danio; species Danio rerio. The sequence continues at coordinate 79,637,156 of NC_141025.1, forward strand.
TCCATTAGTACCAATTGAGCATCAACGCCACAGCCTACCTGAGTATTGCTGCTGACCATGTCCATCCCTTTATGAGCACAGTGTCTCCATCTTCTGATGGCTACTTCCAGCAGGATAACGCAGCATGTCATGAAGCTCAATCATCTCAGACTGCTGAACATGACGATGAGTTCACTGTACTCAAATGGCCTCCACAGTCACCAGAGCTCAATCCAATAGAGCAGCTTTGGGATGTGGTGGAACGGGAGATTGGCATCATGGATGTGCAGCCGACAAATCTGCAGCAACTGTGTGATGCTATCATGACAATATGTCAGTTCTGAAGGCAAAAGGGTTCCAACCCGGTACTAGTAAGGTGTACCTAATAAAGTGGCCAGTGAGTGTAGTATAAGTGATTCAGTTGGAACACAGTACAAGTCTTTAAGTTTGTAAAACGTGCAATGAAAGCAGTGTTGTTGCCTTAATTTAGATGCACTGTTACTGTATGTTAAAATTAACAAATGACACCAGTATTTTTGCATAAACTACTCAAGTATACTTAATTTTTAGTTTTAAAGAAGTATACTAACTGCACACTCGAATAATCTCAGCGTAGTGCATTTTATTCGTTTTTCTTAATTTTATTTGAATTATTGTCATCATCAAGACTTGTTCGGTGCACAAACGGTTTGCACAATACAGTTTACAGTTGCACAAAAGCAGTCGGCTGCATTATTTAGCTGTTTATCTATCACGCAAAGCACCTCTGCATTGCACAATAATTGAGGCTGAAATATTTATTTTTCTAAATGATTGTGCCTCCAGAATGTCCTTCTGCTTTTACCGAAACTGTGTTTGCAGCAGGACTAACAGGCTGTGATTATTTATATGTGATTTATTTATACCGAGCTAGCTCAGTAAAACACTCCGTCTGCATGCAATCAAAATATGCAGTGTTTATTTTGCTAGCACACACTGTTGGTCTGAAGGTGAACTGTTAATCTCAGTTACTCCACTGTAAAAACAATCATTAAATAACTGTTTTGTTCATATTTAATCAAAATCTGCTTCTGCTCTGGGTCCTACTCTGATGATTCTGATTGGCTGAAATATGCTTAGCCACGCTCCTCCATCTGTTAGTGTAGGATGAGAGGCGTGACTTATAAGTAAACCCCGCCCCCCTACTCAGTATTCTATTTCAGTTAGAAAAAAGTCATCAGACTGAAATAAAAGTCTGCAACTGCTGTTGTTTTTAAAGGTGTCATATACTGAAGTTAAATTGCTTTCAGATATCTACATAGTGGGTTTATGGCTTCAGTAAGTTAAAAAAAAATCTCCAGAAACGGTTTTATAAGCTCATTTATTGCTCCATAAAATACTCCTTGAATCAAAAGGTCCATGATTGACCATATATGGCATGTGTCATGAATATTAACGAGCTCCGCTCTTACAGACACACACACACAGCATGCTGAATGCAGACAAACATAAACACAATCCGACTAATGTTAACCTATTTTGCTCACCAGATAAAGGATAAATTATATTTAAACTTGACTAAAGTGAGTGATAGATGTGCATTGCATAGTATTTTGAAGCTACAGTCAAAGAAAACACAGCCAGGAATTAATATCCACCTCCGCATGAACAGATGACCGTTGAGCTGGGTGATCTGACACGATTTAACAGTCTACATGTGTTTGCTGAAGCAAAATACGCGTCAAATTTTACGATCAGCACAATAAATTAATAAAGGATGTAACTAATCACACCGTACGGCTCGTCAGAGTGGAGATAGATGTGGAGAAGCTGTGTAATCTGTACATCCTGCATTTTGCGTCCTGAGGCGAATTTGAAACTTGTTGCCTAGTAACACACAGTAAACAATTTGGCGTTTTCAAAATAAAAGTCCTTGCGAAGCAGTGGCGCAGTAGGTAGTGCTGTCGCCTCACAGCAAGAAGGTCACTGGTTCAAATCTCGGCTCAGTTGGCGTTTCTGTGTGGAGTTTGCATGTTCTCCCTGCGTTCGCGTGGGTTTCCTCCGGGTGCTCTGGTTTCCCCCACAGTTCAAACACATGCGGTACAGGTGAATTGGGTAGGCTAAATTGTCCGTAGTGTATGAGTGTGTGTGTGTGTGGGTGTTTCCCAGTGATAGATTGCAGCTGGAAGGGCATCTGCTGCGTAAAAACTTGCTGGATAAGTTGGCGGTTCATTCCACTGTGGCGAACCCAGATTAATAAAGGGACTAAGCTGACAAGAAAATGAATGAATGAATGAAAATAAAAGTCCCAAATACATAATACGTAAAATATACACTTAAAGTAACTGACAGAGGACAATAATCACTGCTGTCTCACTAGAAAACGTTTGGCTTATCAAATGCAGCCTGAGGCGTGCAAATAATGATTTCAGAGCTTTTTTTGAGATGTCAGAGCTGCATATAAAGTCGTGTTCTCTTGAGGACATTAGCTGCTCGTCAGGTCCGGATGAATCACCTAAAGTATGCACACATGCAAATGCAGAGGGCGCGGCCTGTGAATCTCATCACAGTTTGTTTTGTCTTCTGATTGGCTCGTGTGGTTTTATATCTGTGGAATTTACATGAGAATGAGTAAACAGTGGTGTCTAAGGCTCGCTGTATGCCCATCTGCATGGACAGATCTGTTTTTATTTTATATATAATGTTTATAAACAGACATATTTGTAGTACAAACCGTACAAATATTACGTTTTTTATTACTATAAGGAAAACATTAATTACATTTAATATAGTTTTCCAAGGGGGAAGTGTAGTTGTTGCTATAAGGGATACAGCTGTGGCTGGAGGTTAATGATAATTATTTATATTATTGATTAAATAATTTCCC
>NC_141025.1:79645000-79677500 GCF_052040795.2 Danio rerio
AATGAGGGAGTCCCAGAGAAATGGCCTTAAGAAAAGCACTTAATGTGGACAGTGAATATGAGCTGGATGATGCTTCTGACAGGAGTGTGTCCTGTTCATGAAGGCTGCATTACAGATAGTTACGCTAAAATAGCAACGTCTGGACCACAAGAGCGTCAGGGTTCATGATTTGATATTGAGAAATCTTTTGTATTGATGTATGGATTGTCTGGACAATATTTGACAACTATTTAAATATATGAGGGTGCAAAACATGTAAATATTGAGGAAATTATCTTTAAAGTTGTGCATTTTAAGCTCTCGGCAATGCATATTACTGATCAAACATTAGGTTAATGCAAAAAATGCTGTTTTTATTTAGAGTTTCTGTTTTGTTTCTCATCCAAATGTCCACATATTCTTAAATCAGTCAGCATTTTCTAGACAAGCAATAAACAAAGTCTTGTTTTCAGAAATAAGGAGTCAAACTGAAGAGAGTTTCTCCTTAAAATAAGCTGAATAATCTGCCCACGGGGGAAGAGAAATAAACATGTGTGTGGTCCGGGGTTAATGATTGCATGTTGATCAGTGCTGGGTAACGTTACTATCAAGAGTAATACAGTGCTCAGCATATATAAGTGCACAACTCTCAAATCTCTATATATTCATGTTTCAATAGGAAGCTTTACAATATTAGATCAGTGCATGTACATTAGAGCAGGCCAGGGGTGCACAAACTTTTTCTTATGGAGGGCCAAAAACCAAACTTGATTGAGGCTAGTGGGCCGAAGGTAAATATTGGTAATTTCATTTAATATTTTCTATTTATTTGTTTAATTATTTTTAAAAAAGACAAGAAAACATTGCTTTATATTAACTGGGTCATTTTATAATGATCTTATTACAGTAAAACAATCTCATTTATAACAGAATTACACTTGTTTGGGCCTTGATTTGCTTGCCGATGTCTTCTGCATAGTCTATTCATTGAGTTGCATTTGAAAAAATCAAATTCGTTTGGAACATTTAATTGAAACATTTCATTTGAGTTTGCAATAAAGCTGAAAAACAAACAAAAAGGTAACGTCAAATTAGAAATGACGATCTCTGTGTTAAAGTTATTCACCCCAAGCATCTCCGTCACTCTCACTCTCCTCTCAGACGGGATGTTGGGCCAAATCAAAAGTAGGATGCTCTACTGTGGGCATCTCTGGATTAGTCAGTACTGAAGCCAAATCTAGAGCTCATCTAACACAGTAACTAACGAGAACGCTCCACAATGAGTGCTGCCACATTTATATGTTATAGACAAATATTAAATACATTTTCCTTTTTGAAGAGCAAAATTTAAGTGAAACAAAAAAATTGTATGAAATTTTGTAGTTCTTCTGATATTTTGCTTGAATTTTTCTACTTCTAAAGATGTTCGGCGACTAAAATAGTATTTTAGTAAATATATCCGTTTAATAAATCTGTCCCTTTAATAATATCTGACCCATGTCCACTGAGAAATGTTTCTTGGGTCGTCTTTATCACCCAGCGTTTTGAATCCTCTATCTACTTTCTAGACTGTAATAACGTCCTGACCCACTTCATACACCCTAACCACTAAGGTTTCTCTAGTTTTTTTTTTTTTCTTTGTGCTTTTAATACGTTCAGATCTAGCCCGATTCTATGGAAAGGGGAAAATGAAATGGCAGGTTAATCTGGATAAACCTAAACCCTAACTTACCCAGCTCTGCGTCCTGTCCCATATAAGTTGTGGGGAGGGACTTAGTGACCGGTGCGCAAACCTGAAGCCCAGAAAGGCTGGGAGTGCATGGCTTATACAGGTCTGACATCCTTTGGTTCCGAACTGTCAAAGTAGAAATAATATAGCAGTCAGTGTCAATATCGGCAGTAACTAAATCTACTTTTTATAGATTGAAACACAGCCCTAATCCACCCCCACCCCTAAACCCAACCAAAACGGGTTTGGCGTGTATTTGGATCAAGTCACTTCTATTATATTAGAAAACACTTTTAAAGTGACTTTAAAAAAAAACGTATGGAAAATCATGTGAAAGTATGCTTGTTATGTGTTTTTTTTGCTTATTTAAAATATTAAAATAAGCTTAAAACTGTAATAAACTTCTTTTAATAGTATCTTTCCTCAACACTGACTTTAATGCACACATCTGCATTGACTGATCATAGTAAATAAATGAACAGTTCAGCTGATTTCCGACAGAGAAACTCCTTTAGTATCAACATAATGGATGAAAATGCAATAATAAAAGTTTATTCTAATTAGCACTTTAATTATTAAAAAATCCACAAAAAATTAACCACAGTCTACATTATAAACACAGAAAAATACTTCACTGTTTTTACTTTTACACTCTGAAAACATTTTGGGTGAGAAAATGTTGTTTTAACCCAGAGGTGTCCACACCGGAGAGTTCAGCTCCAACCAGACACACCTGGAGCAGCTAATCAAGTGTTGAAGCAAGTTGGAGATAAACTCAGCAGGACACCGGCCTTCCAGGACCGAGTTTGGACACCCCTGTTTTAACCAAATAAGCTAAATTGTCAGTAGTGTATGGGTGTTTCCCAGTACTGGGTTGCAGCTGAAAGGGCATCTGCTGCGTAAAACAAATGCTGGAATAGACTTGTAATGAGTAAAGGGACTAAGCCGAAGGAAAATGAATGTTTTAAGCTAATGTTAAGATAACCCAAAACTATAAAACATAATTGAGCTAAATTTACTGACACTTCAGTTGTTTTTGTCCATATTTGACCCGATTTTTGATTACTACAACCCAACACTTTTACAGTGCAAAATATGGACAAAACTAACCACTGAGTTGTTTTTAAATTACATTTATAGTGCAAAGTTGAACCCAATATTTCAGTTTATTGATATTTTACAGCCAGTTTAAGTTGAAATGACCAGCACTTTTAGAGTGTATTAAACAAATGCAGCCTTGGTGAACAGGAGAGACTGAAACTGATCAGGATTATTGATGAGAATTATCTGGCACTCACACACACACTAATACTCACTGACAAACTTAAAGATGATTGTGTGACTCTTCAGGAATATTCCAGAGAAATGTTCAGGTCTTCTGCTGGTTTGTGTGTGTAGAAGATTTTTCACTTTAAAAAGTGCCATATTTGACCCAACACAGGCTTTAAAAAGCGATCATTAGTGGAGTGTTTCTGAAGATTGACAGCTGTCAGGATTCTGATCAACACTAGATGATGGAGACGAAACACAAGCTCCTGCACAGTCTCCTGTTTAGTTGGTATTATTGTTATTATCAGTTTGAGCATCATTGTACTGGCCTGTTTCATATGGAGTTTTATTTACACCACAATTCTGTGCACAAAACATCATGTTTTAAGCATGCAAAATTAATGTGGCGTGCATGTTTACAAAAGATGATGTTTTGAGCACATAGAATTAGATGTTAACAATTCTATGCACAAAATATCCTGTTTTGAGCTTGCAGAATGACAAGTTGCGTGCACCTTGATAATTTTGTACCCAAAACATGTACGTTTGAAGTGTGCAAAATGACTTGTTGTGCGTGCCACAATTCTGCACACAAAATATATTTTTAACATGCAAAATGGTTGTTGCATGCACATTAACCGTTTGTTTTAAGTATGCAATGTGGCTTGTTGCATGCACGTTAAGTTTTGTGCACAGAAAGATCATGTTTTGAACATGCAAAATTACAGGTTGTGTGCAAAAAAGTGTTTTGAGCATGCAAAATGGCTTGTTTACGCATGTGCGAACAATTCTAAACACAAAATATCATGTTCTGAGTGCACAAAATGAATTGTTGTGCACACATTGATAATTTTGTGTGCCAAAAATCATGTTTTGAAAGTACATAATTACTTGTATTATTGTTAATAATTTTGTGCACAAAAGATCATGTTTTAAGCACGCAAAATTAATGTAGCGTGCATGTTTACAAAGATCATGTTTTGAGCATGCAGAATTAGATGTTGCATGCATGTTAACAATTCTATGCACAAAATATCCTGTTTTTGAGCTTGTTGCGTTCACCTTGATAATTTTGTACCCAAAACATGTACGTTTTACAGTAAGTGTGCAAAATGACTTGTTGTGCGTGCATTAACAATTGTACGTACAAAATATATTTTTAACATGCAAAATGGTTGTTGCATGCACATTAACCGTTTGTTTTAAGTACGCAATATGGCTTGTTGCATGCACGTTAAGTTTTGTGCACAGAAAGATCATGTTTTGAACATGCAAAATTACAGGTTGTGTGCAAAAAAGTGTTTTGAGCATGCAAAATGGCTTGTTTACGCATGTGCGAACAATTCTGAGCACAAAGGATCATGTTCTGAGTGCGCAAAATGAATCGTTATGCACACGGTAACAATTTTGTGTGCTAAGAATCAAGTTTTGTGCATGCAAAATTACTTGATTGTTAACAATTCTGTGTGCTAAAGATCATGTTTTGAGCATGCAGAATTAGATGTTGCATGCATGTTAACAATTCTATGCACAAAGGATCATGTTTTGAGCACGCAGAATGGCTTGTTGCTTGCGCGTCCACAATTTCGGGTGCAAAAAAATCATGTATTGACTGTGCAAAATGTCTTGTTGCTCTCTTGTTAACTCAGTTTGGAGGTTTTCGTGCTCCCTTACGACAGAAATCCAGCCAATCACAATTTAGCAACCATCTGATTGGCTGGATTTCTGTCATATTGTAACAACCACAGAAACATCAAAACTGAGTTGACAGGCATGCAACAAGTCATTTTGTGTGCTCAAAACAGAACTGTGGCACAAATATTACTCCATTGTCTGGTGTCTGAGAGATAAAGTGAGTGTGAAGTGAGCGGAGTAAAGAGCTCGTGCCTTACTGTGACGACTGACACCATCACAACAGCTCAGAGATTATGCAGAACACAACACTTATGCAATCGTGTGTGATGTGCCGTTGTAGATGTCGCTTTGTACTTTTAGTCTGAGCACAGCTGACAGAGCTGCTGCGTTTATTACTGCTACACACACTCCAAAAAATGCTGGGTCGTCATAACCCAACACTGGGTCAAATATGATGAACCCAATATGGGTTAACTTTTCAGTTCAATTTTATTGACAATTCTTACCTTAACTGATGGGTTTGTCCATATTTGACCCAAGATAAGATTAAACCGACTGCATTTTGTAGTCTCTCGCCTTCACAAAGATCTTAGAAACCCTTTCTTTCTTTCTTTCTTTCTTTTTATAAATGATGTTGGGTGTTGCACTGATGATGTGTCTCTCAGAGAGCGTCAGCTCACTTCCAGCATCAGCATGTGCTTTGTGGATCCAGTAAGCAGCGCTGAACCCACATTAAAATTAAAATACTGCAGTCATCTGTAGTGAATACTGGCAAATGTTTTTAAAGCATACTGTAGAAACGAACTTAACCATTTAGAATCTGTTGTGGTGATTCTACAGTTGCTATGGTAACACAACAACTACAGTAATCAATGTTGTGTTCATCTACAGTTGCTATGGTAACACAACAACTACAGTAATCAATGTTGTGTTTATTCTACAGTTGCTATGGTAACACAACAACTACAGTAATTGATCTGTTGTGGTGATTCTACAGTTGCTATGGTAACACACCCACTATAGTAGTCAACCTATTGCTGTGGTTCTACAGTTGCTATGGTAACACAGTTACAGTAATCGATGTGTTGTGGTGATTCTATAGTTGCTATGGTAACACAACTACAGTAATCGATATGTTGTGGTGATTCTATAGTTGCTATGGTAACACAGTTACAGTAATCGATATGTTGTGGTTATTCTATAGTTGCTATGGTAACACAACAACTCGTAATATAAACAAATGAGCCAATACTGTAGTTTCCGACAAGATTAGTGTACATTATACTTTAATACAGCACAGTTTACTGTAGTAAAATCAATAACAGTATTCATTACAGTTGATCAGTTGACTATAGTTAATATTACAGTACGCTGGAGCATTCATTAACACAGAACTGTACATGCTATAATATATACAGTACAGTATAATACATTTACTATAGTATTTACTGTAAATTACTATAGTATTTTTGATGGGTTATGCAGAGATCAGCAATGATGAGTGTTTGACACTTTATATATATATATATATATATGAAAATGAGATGTAAACTGAAAATATTAGTCACCGAGTGACGCGGTCCGTCATTTCATGATTGATTTATACTGTAGGATGAGTACAGATGAAACACCTTACAGCCTTTGAATGTAATGAAGAGTTTGAGGTTGAACACAGCAACAAAAATCTGTTCTTACTTGGAGATTTTCTCTTGTTTCTAGTTCAAACATCTAAACATTCTTAAATCAAGACGCATTTTCTAGACAAGCAACGTTTTCTGTCAAAATCAAGTGCATTTCTCCTTAAAATTAGCAAAATAATGGGCAAAAACAAGATTATTTTTCTTGTTTTAGGAAGAAACTGACTTCATTTTGACACATTTTCAAAACAAACAAGATAATTGTGCTTCTTTTTATGAGAAGCTAGCTTAATTTGGACATTTGAAAAAGAAAATACTCTCTTTTAATGGAAAACTCATTTCATTTAGACGTTTTTGTTAGTTATTTTAAACATTTGTGACTGCTTTTTTAAGGAGATGCTAGCTTAATTTTGGATTTTTAATATATATTTGTTTGTATTCTTTTGTTTTTTTCTTGTTTTGATGAGAAACACACAATTTTGACATTTTCTTTACTCTTTTTAAAAATTATTTTGCCAGTTTTAACAAAAAACACGCATAATTGTTTATCATTATTTATCTTAATTTAATGGTAAACTAATTTAATGTGAATATTTTCTACCTTTTAAGATTGTTTTGCTTGGTTTTAAAGAAAAGTTCACTAAATTACGACCCTTTTACGCTTATTTTGATATTTTTATTATTATTTTGCTTGTTTAAAAGAGAAACTCACTTCATTTTGATGCTTTCTGTACTTTCTTTAGATTATTTTGTCAGTTTCAACAAAAAACACAAAATTTATATATTTTTATAATTATTTTGCTTAATTTAATAAGAAACTAATTTAATGTTAATATTTTTAACTATTAAGATTTATTTTAGCTTGTGTAATAAAGAAATTCACTTAATTTTGATGTTTTCTGTACGTTTTTTAGATTATTTTGACCATTTTTTAAAAACACAACAACAACATAATTGTGATTTTTTTAATGTAATTATTTTGCTTCATTTAATGAGAAACTGGTTAGATAATAATATTTCTAACTTTCAAGATACAGTAGTTTTGCTTGTTTTTAATGAATTTCTTGCATAATTTTGACCCTTTTACACTTATTTTAGATTTTTATTATTATTTAGCTTGTTTGAAGAGAATCACACTTTATTTTGACGTTTTCTTTACTTTTTTTAGATTATTTTGCCAGTTTAAAGAAAAAAAATCACATCATTTTTTAAGATTATTTTGCTCCATTTAATGAAAAACTAATTCAATATTTGTTTTGTTTTTGCTTGTTTTTAAGGAAAAGCTCACTCAATTTGACCCTTTTTAAAACTTACTTTAGATTTTTATTATTTATTAGCTTGTTTTAAAGAGAAACTCTCTTCATTTTGTCTCTAAAACAACACACAAAATATTATTTGTTTTAAAAAAATGCTTCTTGATTTATGAATCTGTAGATATTTGCACTGTAACCAACACAACACCTGTAAGTAATGCACTCTTTTGTTGTTGTTGTTGCCGTGAAGGTAAATGGTCTTCTTCAGACAGATCCTCATGTCTGGTGTTGTTTTTGTGATGCTGATGGAGATGATTCTGCATTAATAATCTGCATGCTGTTCTTCTCAGATGTGCTCTGCGTACTGTACTGTACTGTACTTTACTGTACGTGTGTGTAAATAATGTCAGCACTTTATCAGCTCTCCGTGAGCTTCGACAATCAGAGCTGGAGCTTCTCGATGCTTTGCTTTAAAGACTGTATAGAGTTAGTTCCTTCTGAAGTTTATAATGAACCACTCGACTGCTTTTGTATTAAATGAAATAATAATTCTGCCTCCTGCTACACGTCACCAATAAATCTCTTTCATTCCCAGAGTCCCGTTTGCATTTATATGCTCACCAAACCTGCATTTATTCAGTAAAATTACAGGAAAAATACTCAAAAATCAGAAATATTTTTATTATTTAAACAAGCTGGTTTCTGTTCGAATATTAATTATATTTGAATTGTTTTTGTCATTTGAAAGCTGATTTTTCTGTATGGCATCATTACTCCAGTCACGAGATGCTTCTAATAACAATGTTTTGTTTATTTTTCAAGTATATTTCTCAAGTATATATTCTTATTCTTCTATTTCATATACAATTTGCATATTTTTATGTTAGTTTATTTTATTTATCATGTTGTAAATGTGGATAAGGTCGTTTTTTCAGCTTTCTTTGATGAAGAATGACATTTATTTGAGATAGAATTATATCTGTGACATTATGATTGTTTATCGTCGTTTACCCATTTGAAATCATCCTTAACAAGTATAAATATTAATCATATGTATACATTTTTTAACCTTTTTTATGACTTCAAGCAAATGTGGACGTAGCAAGTGTGCGCATGCGCAGTGTCTCCACTGTTTACCAGTTTTAGATGGGATACAGCTGCGGATTTCACGTTAGTATATTTTTTAAAATAAATAATTAACTGTACAACTATAATTCATATTTTTACATTACTATGAGGGGTAGATGTTGGGTTGGGATAGGTGTAAACGTTAATAAAATACAATTTAATGTGTAATATAATAAATAATATAAATAATTCTCGTTATACCTGTGTTTACACTACTATGAAGGGTCAGTTTAGGCTGAAATGGGGGTATAAGTTAATAAAATACAATTAATTGTTGATAGTATGAATTAAACTCATAATAAGTACCGTTTTTACATTACTATGACGGATACATACAATTAATTGGTAATTAAAAGTATACATAATTCTTGTTATAATGACTGATTTAGCAATACTGTGAGGGTTGGGTTTAGGATTGGAATGGGGGCATATAATAAAACACAATTAATCGGTATTTTAATAAATAAATAAAAAATATTCTCATTAGCCTCCGGCCGCAGCTGTATCCCTTCTAGCAACAACCCCAGCAGATGTCGCTGGCAGAAATGACGACGCGCTTTTCCGCTTCAAAACAAGCATGAGCGTCACTTCCTGCTGAAGTTCAGCGCGGCTTCGTGCTAACATGAGTTTGAGAAGAGCAGAATAAATTCATCCGTTTATTAATAACAGCTTTATTATCTTCACATCGAGCTATTATTGGTGTTGACGGTGTTGGCGGGAATCTTCGCAAAGATGGCCGACGATCCGGACTCCATTCCTGAGAGAGAGATGAAGGTGAGCATTAGCAGCAGAACGCAGAGAATATTGATATTATTATGTTATTATTAATAATATTAGTCTCTCTGTATGTGGTTGAGTTAGTTGTATATAATCTATATTGACGGTGAGAGTTCCTGCAACTCGCGTGTGAATGTTTCCCCACGTGAATAAATAAACGATAACGTACTATTGTAAAGTGTATTATACTGTATATATTATATTATCTACAACTCTTTGTTAATGAATGTTCCTACATACTGTAGTAGTAACTATAGTGAACTGATAAAGTAATAAATACTGTAGTATACTTAAGATTTTACTATAGTAACCTGTGGTGTATTGTAATGCACGTTAATGTAAAGTTACCCTGTACAGCTGTAGTAAACTACTATAGAATCACAACAGATTTATTCAGGTACTTTTACTATAGAATGGTTCAGAAAGTCAATAGTATTTACTGTAAATATCTTATTCAAGTGTTTCGCTTGACGTAAGAAGTATTGATCAGCCTTTAACTGACGCACTTTCACTTTTGTTATAATTAAGTGATGACATAAACAGGTTGATTATTCAGTTTAACTTTATTCGTATTTTACAATTATTATCATTCCAAAGCGGCTTTTCAAGAAGATTTACAATATTACTACAGTTGAAAGCAGAAGTTTACATGCGTGTACCAAAAGGCACATAACCATTTAAAAAAAGTAAGATGTTAATAAGACTTAACTTTTTCTCTTAGGTAAGTTTAGGTGTGTTTCTGTTCTGCTTAACAGCAGAATAATGAGAGAGATATTGTTTGAGAAATATTTATAACTCTTCTTGAAAGTCAAGTTTACACATAGTAAGATTATTCTGCCTGTGATGAAGCTCAGATGATGGTGTCGAGGTTTTGGAAGTTTCTGATTGGCTGATTGACAACATTTGAGTTAATGTGAGGCACAACTGTAGAATAGTATTGAAGGAAAAGCTCAAACACACTGCTTCCTTGTGTGACAACATGAGAAAATCAACAAGCCAGAATCAACAACAAAGCCAGATTACCATTAGCTGAATGACACTGGGGAATAGACTAATGTTTGGAGACATGTGCTGTGCTCTGATGGAGCTAAGATTGAACTGTTTGGCCACAATAACCATTTGGAGGACAAAGGGGAAAGCGCACAAGCCTAGAACACCATCCCAACTGTGCAGTATGGGGGCGGCAGCATCATGTTGTGGGGCTGTTTTGCTGCAGGAGGGACTGGTCCACTTCACAGCATAGATGGCATCATGAAGACAGAACATTATGGAGAAATACTGAAGCAACATCTCAACACATCAGCCAGGAGATTACAACTTGCCCACAAATGGCTCTTCCAGACAGACCATGACCCTAAGCATACTGCCAAATCAGTTCAAATGTGCCAACAGAGTGAATGTATTGAATTGGCCATCACAAAGCCCTGATCTCAATCCTATAGAGAATGTGTGGGCAGAGTTGAAGAAGAGTGTGTGAGCAGAAAGCCTACAAATCTGACTCAGTTACAGCAATTCTGTCAGGAGGAATGGGCCAAAACTCCTGTAAATTATTGTGAGAAGCTTGTGGACGGAGACCCAAAACATCTGACCAAAGTTATACAGTTTAAAAGCAAAGCTAAAAAATACCAAGGAAATGTGTGTAAACTTTTGACTGTCTAGAAATTAATAACAAATTCTCTCATTATTCTGACATTTAGCAAATTAAATCATTTAGTTAATCCTAACAGACTTAAAATAATAAACATTTAGTATGAGTTACCATCAGAGATAAAATGGTTATGCTGCTTTTTTTAGAGTGTATGTAAACCTCTGCCTTCAACTGTATATTGCAGTCAAAATTAGAAAAACGCAGGGCTTGTGTGTAAGTTGCACAGTATATAAACACTAAAACATCAACATGTGCTGGAGTTTATGAAATGTCAGATGTTCTGGTTGTTTATTATTTCACACATCACAAACCTCAGCATGCAGGAGCCAGATGCAGCTTCCCTTCAGATTCACATACACAGAAGTTCAATTCAGTCTGATCGGCTGGTTAGTTGAGTGTAATAGATGCTATGTGTAAGCTGTTACTAACACACACACACACACACACACACACTCTCTCTCTGCTGCTGTGCTCTTCTGAATGTGTCCAGGACTTCCAGTTCCGTCAGATGAAGAAGATCCGTGTGTTTGAGTCGTGTGCGGATCTGCCGAAGGAGCGCTGCAGTCTGCTCTGCGTCTCCAACAGGTACGGCCTGACCATCGCCGGCCGAGAGCGAACGCTGAAGCTGTTCTGGACCAGAGACGTGATCGCAGCCGGACGCACAGAGGGAAACCCTAATGACACCGGTGTGTGTGTTTCTGTCTGTGTATCATTTCTCTATCTGTCTTTGTTTGAGTATGTGTGTGGTGACTCTGCTCAGACTGTGTTTGCTCAGACTCAAACTCACATGTGTGTGTGTGTGTGTGTGTTCTCAGTGGAGTGTGCGTGCGCAGTGACAGCAGATATGGACGTGTGTCTCCATCATATTTCTCTGAGCAGTGATGAGCTCAGTCTGTGTGTGTGTGGATCGGGAGACGCTGCGGAGCTCATCATGCACTTCTACGACATGCGCAGCTTCCTCAACAAGGTCAGTGCTCGCTCTTTACACTTTACTTGACTCCGCTTGTGTCAGTCGGTGATTTACATCTCAAACATGATCAGCGTCTGCAGTGCATGATGGGAAGTGCAGATGTTAGACTGATTTCTTTTTAATCGTTATTATTACTTTGAATAATAGAAAGTATTTAATATTTGTACTGCTTTTTTAGAAGACATCTAAATAATTAATATCTAATCCTGCTAAGCTGACATTAATAACTATAATAACATAAATTAATCGATATACAGCATTATCGCACTGCTACTCATGTGACACTGCTGGTATATCTCTTCATTGGTGAGAGATCATTTATGTGCTGAACACCAGTGTGTGTGTGTGTGTATGCTTGTTTTGTGTGTGTTGTCCAGCAGGACGGACAGCAGAAGCGTCCCTTCTGCTCCTTCAGACCGCCGGCTTCTCCAAACACGCTGGTTCAGGATCTGAAGTGGAGTCCGGTGGACGCGTCCCGCCTGGCCGTCTGTCTGTCTGACGGCAGTATGATGGTGCTGGACGTCCAGGACTCGGTCACCGTGGTCGCTCAGCTTCCAGCATCTACAGGAATCACCTGCGGTCAGTGTCTGCTGCGTTTATTCTGACGCTGGTGTTTGTTCTCCTAAAATAAATGAGTTCTGCGTCAGAAGATGAAACGCATGAGGCTTTTAGAGGCTTTTTTTCATATCAGATGTGAAGCTTGTTGTACTCAGCTTTAGTGTTTTTGTTATGGCACATGTTTTTATGCACAATTGTTTAATTTGTGCTCATCTTGGCATTTCCATGTAGTATTTTTTATGCGATATTTCAAAATGCACATTGAATAGGTGGATGGAAACACATCTAGTCATGCATCTGCTTAACAGTGAGCTTATATCAGGGTTTCCGCAAGGTCCTTAAAAGTCTTAAATTTGCCATCATGATATCTGCAGAAACCCTGTTATATGTGTGTATGTGTTCATTTATTTCTCTCTGGACCTGCAGTCTGCTGGAGTCCCAAAGGGAAGCAGGTTTCTGCTGGGAAACAAGACGCCACTGTGGTTCAGTTTACTCCGGTAAGTCTGTTCAGTTTTATATATGTATATAATGTGTTTGTATCGCATCTTATAATAATTACCATTCCTAAGCAGCTTTACAGAAAGGTGCACATTATTACTACATTACAGTGTTCTGATGAACTTGTGTACTTGTTTGTGTGTGTGACAGACGTTACAGGCCAAGAAGGTGATCCCGTGTCCCAATTTCTACAGTCAGGATCACCCTGTCAAAGGTATCCTTCACTGTTGTTATTGGTGTGTGTCGGCACTAGGGCTGCCTCCTAGTGCCGTTTGTGCATGACATAACGGCATTATGGACACATTACTGTCTCACACTGACCGCCAAGTCACGGTCTGAGCAGTTTAGCTAAATAAGCCGGATAATTGTCATGCGAAAATAAGATTAAGAGTGTTACTAACCAATGAAAGACATGCCTGAGCTGTGCTTCTGCAGAATTCCCTCATTGTGTGTGTGTGTGTGTGTGTGTGTGTGTGTGTGTGTGTGTTAGTGTTGGACGTGTTGTGGCTGAGCACCTACACTTTCGCGGTGGCGTACGCAGCAGCAGATGGATCTCTGGAGACGCCGCCGGAGCTGGTGGTGGTGTCCATACCTGTAAGTGCCTCGCACACATACCTGTGTGTGTGTGTGTTGGGTTTTTGTGCATTTGTGTGTTCGCTTGTGCATTGGTGTATGCACACCTGTGTGCATTTCTGTGGGGTTTTTATGTGTGTTTGTTTGTTTGTTTGTGTGTGGGTGTTTGTGTGTGTGTGGATGTTTGTGCGTTTGTTTGTTTGTGTGTGTGTATGTGTGTGGGTGTTTGTTTATTTGTTTGTGTTTGGGTGTTTATGTGTGTGGGTGTGGGTATTGGTGCGTTTGTGTGTGTGTGTATGTGTGTGGGTGTTTGTTTGTTTGTGTGTGTGTGGGTGGGAGTTTGTTTGTGTGGGTGTGGGTGGGAGTTTGTTTGTTTGTGTGGGTGTTTGTGCATTTGTTTGTTTGTGTGTGTTTGTGCGTTTGTGTGTGTGTGTGTTTGTTTGTTTGTGTGGGTGTTTGTGTGTGTTTGATGTGTGTGTGTGTGTGTGTGTGTGTGTTGGTTTTTTGTGCATTTGTGTGTGTGCTTGTGCATGTGTGTATGCACACCTGTGTATTTCTGTGGGGTTTGTATATGTGTTTGTTTGTTTATTTGTGTGTGGGTGTTTGTGTGTTTTTTTTGTTTGTGTGGGTGTTTGTGTTTTTGTTTGTTTGTGTGTGTGTGTGTGTGTGTGTGTGTGTGTGTGTGTGTGTGTGTGTGTGCGTGTATGTGGGGGGGGGTTGTTTGTGTATAGGTGTTTGTGTGTTTGGTTGATGTTTCTGTTTTTGTTTGTGTGTGGGTGTTTGTGTGTGTGTGGGGGTGTTTGTGTTTTTGTTTGTGTGTGGGTGTTTGTTTGTTTGTGGGTGTTTGTGTGTTTATTTATTTGTTTGTTTGTGTGTGGTTGGGTGTTTGTTTGTTTATGTGTGTGTGGTTTGTGTATTTGTGTGAGTTTTTGTGCGTGTTTTAGTTTATTTGTGTGTGTGCGTGTGTATGCATGCGTGTGTGTTTATGCATGTATTTGTATGTGTTTGTGTGTGTGCATTTGTTTGTTTATGTGTATGTGTTTGTTCATGTCTGTGTATGTGTGTGTGTCAGAAAAAGGATGAGAAGAGAGACGAGCGCTACCTGAACTTCAATGATCTGGTGTACGGCACCTGCACTGAGAGACAGCACCATTATTACCTGTGCCACATCGAGGACTGGTGAGAAACAGACACACACACAGACACACACACACACACACACACAGACATTATGAGGATTCTGAGTTTTGACATGGGTCTGTTGTTGTCCGGCGCAGGGATCTGGTTTTGGCTGCTTCAGCTGCTGCTATTGAGGTCAGCATCATCGCCAAACAAGAGGACAAGGTAAATCTCCTGTTACCCCACACCGACTGTGACGAGGGGCTTTATATACTTTACACACAATTACATCAAAGTAAAGAGGATTAAAAATCCCTTCATTACTGAAACACCTTAAAATAAATCTGACTTAAACACACAGCTAACATATTTATATATCATTATTGCTTAAAATAAACCAGAAATAAGTGAGAATGTAACAATTTCTAGTTTTATTTTGTTTTAGTTTGTTATTTTGTGCTCTTAAATAAAACCTTGAGCTAATAAAATGCACAATTTAAACTAACATCAAAGTAGAAATGACTGATTGTTTAAATATTATGAGTACAATGATTGTAGATGAGGGATATTTAAGCCAAATCCACCAATGTGCAGGTGAACTGGGAGCTGTGGCTGCTGGAAGACGCCAGTCGAGCGGAGCTTCCTGTCACGGAGAACAGCGAGGACACTCTTCCTGTGGGCGTGGCCATCGATTACACCAGCCAGGAGGACATTCAACTGTGTAGGAGCTGTGTGTGTGTGGTCACTAGTTGTGTGTGTGGTGGTTGTGTTTAGGGTGTGTCTGTGTGTGTTTAGTGCTGTCACTGGTTTTTTGTGAAGTTGTTGTTTGTGTGTGTGTGTGTAGTGATGTGCTGTGTGTTCTGTGCTCCTCAGCTGATGAGAAGAAGGTTCCTGCTGCACCGACGCTGCTGCTGCTCTCCACTGATGGAGTTCTGTGTCCATTCTCTTTACTCAACCTGAACCCGGGAGTCAAACAGCTGAACGCCACTGCGGTACCACTGCCGCTGGACGGGGAACGAGCACCAGCAGCCAGTAAGAGCTCATACATCTCTTTCTATCTGTGTTAGTGCTGTCAAACAATCGCATCCAAGATAAAAGTTTCTATATTTGCATCATAGATACACACATGTACTGTCTATATTTATTTATACAACAGTTCTGTCTGATTCTCGAATCTGATTGGCTGATAGCCGTGAGATATTTAAGTAATATCAGCAACCGTACAGCCTTTTTACCTTTGTGTATTACTCCGCGCATACAGCCAGCAACAAGCAGAGAGACACTCTACAGTTTGACAAATATTACTGCTGTTGAACAAAATAATGTACTTTTGAGGCTATTTTAGTGGAGAATGTAGTAGTTTAGATTACAACTATGCAGTTTATTTATAAGAATAGTGCCTATTTGAAATATTTACAATTTCTGAGAGAGCTCGTCGACAGCCATTATGCTGTGTTCACACCAGACACGGAACGCGCGGATAAATCGCGCTATTCGCGCTTAAATAGCCGCGTGAACATTTGAGTTTACTCGCTTCATACGTGCGTCAAAATTCACATCAGAACAGACGCGGATTCGCGTAATGGGCAGGGCTTCTGTCTGCCCGAAGACTCAAGCTTCATAGCTAAAAGGCTAACATGAATTTTATGAAGAAAATAGCAGTGTTTATGTGCTTTATGAAGACTGGAAAAGTGTCGACACGTTTAGGGTCGTGTCTGAGTCCGCTACATTCTTTCAGAGGTGCATCCAGCTCTATGAGCTCTTAAACTCCTTCAGAAACTTAACCTGGATGACGGAGGCTTTCAGCGGTGCTTCTGACTGAGCCAAGGCCAGTTTGATGAACTGTTGTCGGTGAAGGCTGGAGGATTTCTCTCGGAACACCGACAACAGGTTCTGCGTCACAATCACGCCCACACAAGAGCAAGCTTCTGATTGGTTAACACGGCGCAAATGTACGCTGAAGTTCAGATTTTTGAAATCGAGAGATTCGCGCGAAACGCTCGTTAAGCGCGTCAAACGCGCAAAACGATCAATTCGCCCCACGCCATTCGCGCGTATCGCGCCGCAGTATTCGCTCGTTTGCATTGACTTAACATGTAAATCACTCGCGCTTGACGCGCGTTCCGCGTCTGGTGTGAACGCAGCATTAGCCTGCCATAGTGTAGTAGACCAAAGACCGTTGATGTCGTCTATCCACAAGATGGCGCCAGAACCGCATAATGAGCCTTTACGCTTAGCAGATATAACAGTCTGAATTCTGACTACCATATTTCAGACCAGTCTCCCGCAACCATCCTGTTTTTTTAAATCTTCCGGAAAACTCCCTTAATTTCACTCACCCTCCTATTTGGTACAGTCTGTAAACATCCCCGGGTTGCCAACTTTAGTACAGTACCTGAACGCAGTGGCCGCCCAAAACCCACTGCATCCTATCCCGGTTCTTAACAGTGTTATGCCCAGCTAGTGTTGTTCCCATACTGATAAACTACTAATAAAAGAGTTTTTTTCTATTTTATACGATTCCTTTTACAGCATCAATGTTGTAAAGTAATTAAAATACAATCAGTTAGTTTAGTTTAAAACTTTATTAATCTCCTTAGGGCAATTCATTTCGACATGGTGTATATTTCGACACATATAGTATAACAAGTATGACACACTTAACACAATAAACATCAACACTTAACAGCAAGTACAAAAAAACAAATAATAGTCCATCAATTAACTACATTTATTACATAACCTAATTGCTTCAGGCACAAAAGTAAATTCATAAGGATTTGTGGAACATCTTATTGTCCTTAGACGTCGGCATCATAAATGCTCGTATTATAAACCCACGGCGGTGAAAAATGTAATGTAAATGCTCACATATCAGGAATGTGTGTTGTGTTGGCAGACAGAGAGAAGCAAAGTCTGCATGTGTTTAGCGTTTTTCCTTATCGCAAGCACAACAGCAGTCTGGTAGTGATTGCGTTGCTTTTTTCGGGGTTAATTATTATGATATCCCGATTGCAGCAGAGAAATACTGCAGACTGTAACACTGTAAGAAGATATCTCTGTAGACTGATGGCATTTCATGTCACGTTCAGCCTTATAATCTTAAAATGAAAGCAAAATCAGCTGTTCTGTCATCACTTTAGACATTACGCTAGAGAATCATTCAAACTAGCTCTATAGTGATGTTGGTGAATGAGTAACTGCTTCTGCTGTTCTGATGTCAGCTGCAGATGTGAATGAATGGCGGAAGAAAGTAGTTCCTCATAAAAAGGGGTTTTTAGACTCTCTGTGTTTGATTTTCTTATTTATATACACGATTGTGCCGTTGAACTGTTGTATAAACACAATATCTCATGAGTAGCAGTGCTAAATGGCTGTATATCAGCACTAGTGGAACGCCTGCAGCCTGGTGCCAACGCACACCTCCCACCAGTGCTGATATAGAGCCATATCGCACTGCTACTCATGTGATATTGCTTATGTATATTAGTATACAAATGCACACATTCTGTACATACAACACAAAAATATACAAATTAAATGTTATATTTCTGTTTAAATACATAATAATGTAAATTCTGTCATCATTTGCTCGTTCTCCACCTGTCCACCTTTTTGGAAAATACCGGCATCGCTGTGTGAGTGTCGTTTACCATCCAAGCTCCAGTTTTAACATTAACTTTATTGCACATCTCGTTTCAGAGTCGTCCTTCCCTGCTGCTCCAGTCGCCACTGCATCCTCCATCTTCCCATCATTTCCAACATCCTCCACTGCTGCCCCGCCCCCAGCCACATTATCCTTCTCAGCCCCGCCCCCAGTGACCTCCTCTGCCCCGCCCCCTTACACATTACCCTTCACAGCTCCTCCCTCTGCTACCTCATCATTCACAGCCCCGCCCCCTTCCACATCATCCTTCTCAGCCCCACCTCCAGCATCATTTTCAGCCCTGCCCACACCCACTTCTTCATTCTCAGCTCCACCTCCAACATCATTCACAGCCCCGCCCCCTTCCACCTCATCTTTCTCAGCTCCACCCCCAGCATCATTTTCAGCCCTTCCCACAGCTACCTCATCATTCTCAACCCCTCCCCCAGCATCGTTCTCAGCCCCGCCCCCAGCCACCTCCTCGGCTCCGCCCACCTCCTCCTCTGGTTTCTCCTTTTCTCTTCCTCCTCTGAGCTCTGCGGCTCCTCCAGCTTTTTCCCTGGGCTCCAGCAGTTCCGGTTTCTCCTTTAATCCGCCCAAACCCTCGTCCTCCTCTGCTGCAGGCTTTTCTTTCAGCTCCTCCACCCTAAAGGAGGCCACTGCCGCTCCAGTTCCTCCTCAGCGTCCGGCCAGCATGTCTCCAATCATCAGCGCACCTAAAGCACCAGTGGAGCCCGCGACTCCTGCTGTCAAGATGAACCTCACTGACAGGTAGGCTTTCTTGTTGCTATTAAGTGCGTAAAACAAATAAGTGCATTGCTTTATTGTGTGTGCAGTTGAGTATAGATATTGATATAGATGTGTATACACTCACTGGCCACTTTATTAGGTACACCTGTCCAACTGCTCGTTAACGCAAATCTCTAATCAGCCAATCACATGGCAGCAGCTCACCACATTTAGGCATGTGGAAATGATGAAGGTGATCTGCTGGAGTTCAAAGCGAGCATCAGAATGGGGAAGAAAGGGGATTTAAGAGACTTTGAAATTGGGGGACAAGTAAATAGAGCTGTAAACTTTTCGATTCTGGGTGAAAAATCGAATCTGTTGGAAAGACGTCCAATAGTTATAGTTAATAGGTACCAAAAAAGTCCACAGAAGGGGGGGTAATCACCAGAATAGGGAAGTCCCAGAGTAAAGTGAGAAAATATGATACACCGGTGTTTTGGAATATGGAAAAACTGACTGTACACTGCTTTAAAATGATTTGTTTTTGTGTTATTTATACTTGTCACTTTCTGTTTATGTAAAGCAGTGGTCCCCAACCTTTTTCTAACTGTGGACCGGTCAACGCTTGACAATTTTACTGCAGACCAGGGGGGTTGAAATAATAATAATAATAATAATAATAATAATAAAGGCGAATCCACTGTGTACTCTTGTGGAACTTTATTAGCACATTGCTCCAACATTACAATGCTATTATAACATTAGGAAGTAATAACTTTATTAACACATTGCTCCAACAATATAACATATTATAACATCACAAACTGTCCGTAGCGCTAAATCAGTGTGAGCCCTGAGCTTGTTTCTTTGCAACGAGATGGTCCCATCTGGGGGTAATGGCAGAAGAAAGACTGCCGGAAAGCGCGCGTGCACGTCTAGAATGTCAGAACAGCCAATCAGAACAGTCAGACGCATTCACGTCCGTGCGGTTTACGAGAATAAAAGCCTTTGAATATTTTCCCAGACACATTAAGCTGCTAGAAATTAGTCAGATCACGTTTATATGTTCATCTTAATGCCAACCGTGTAATTAAATATCGATAAGATGCTTATGATGAATCGTTGTTTGTTTATCTTCAAGCTTTGCGTGTGCCCGTGAAACAGCCGTGAGCGCCAGTACACACCCATATCATGAACATCTCGACATGCGAAAGTGTTTCTCTATATGTTTTCATTGAAGTTGTTCACAATACTGATCATCCACAAAGTTTGTGATGTAGTCAAATGTTTACAAATACAAGCGCAGCCATTTAGAGCTCATATCTGGGTAATGGTGTCAGAATTACCGCTATTTTGGAGTGGATGTGTGAATGCTCTGTTCCGGAAAAACTCTGTAACGTCCTCGCCTGTACGAACAGCGCTTTTTGTTCTGAAAATTTAAAAACGTCCATTTCCCGCTAACATTTAAGCGCTGTTAAGCACGTTCCTTACTCAAACATTTTTTTTTTGCTTGTTCAAACTACTTCTTAATTTAAAATGAGCTGAATCAACACAATTATTGAGATTTCATTGGGTCAACTTGATATTTTGTTATGTTCAATCCATACATAAATTTGTTAAAAGTCTTAAGTTAACTTTATAAATTTGTGTTGGGACAACATGAATGAATTGTGTGGAACCCTGCATTTTTTACAGTGTTGAACAGCGCTGATTAGCCAATGTTCTGAAAATTTTCCATATTTTTACCGGTATCACTGTGTGAAAGGGGCTATTGACACCTGAAGTGTGTGGCTTGTGTCCAGTCTCCTCCTTTGCCTCGTTTTGGTGGCTGTCACTGCAGAAAACCCCGCTTCACACAGATAGCATGTTGGACATGGCAACAGGGTTTTCAGTGCTGTGTTAGCGATCTCTGGGTATTCTGCCATGACTTTAATCCAGAACGCCGGCAGAGTTGTTGTCTCGAACACTGTTTTAAGGCCGCCGTCATTTGCGGTCTTCTTCTTGCACGGACATGCTGGATTCAGCTGGTTTGTTGACAAATGGGTCACGTATCCATTCCTTGGCTGTTTGTGGGTCCTTTAAGGTTGGGAAGTAGCGCTCAAACTCCTTTAACACTGAAGATTGGTGATTGTGCACCAGCTTGGTGAGGCTCGGTCTCAAACTGAATCCCCGCTAATGTTTGAAACATGTCCAATACGCCTCTGTTCACGTGGCGTCCCCACAAATCCAGTTTGGCTTTAAATGCAGCTACTTTATCTGCCAACTTAAAGATAATTAATTCTTGTGCGGCCCGGTACTGATTAATCCAGGCCCGGGGTTGGGGACCACTGATATAAGAGCACTTTGCATTGCCACTGTGTATGAAATGTGCTATATAAATAAACTTGCCTTATGTAATCCAGATGACATATTCCCTGTATAATCCTGAATGGTGTTTGTTTGTGTGTTTGTATTTGTGTGTGTGTGTGTGTGTGTGTGCAGGTTTTCAGCAGTGGAGGCTCCTGTGCAGCCGTTCTCTCTGACCTCCACACCCAAACCCACAGCAGAGTCCAGCGCCCCCACAACAGCAGCGCTCAAACCCTCCACTCATGCAGGTACACACTCACACCACCGCTGTCACAACACACACTGACATGAAAATGCATGCACATTATTGTCTATTAAAAATCTAAGGGTGATGATGATGATGATGGTGGTGAGTGGGCTTGACAAACCACCTCTCTTTCATCTCTCTGACACTTTAACCAACACTTGTGCACCAGTTTTGCACATTCGCACCAGACGCTTTCCATAAAAAAACATTGTGCATTTCTGAGTGTCCCTCACACGGGTGAGTGGGCTTTGCAAACCACCCTGAGAAACACTCTTCTCTCCATATGCACCAGACACTTCACTGATTTATGGTTTATTCACAGGTAAACATTACTTTCCTATTGAGTCCTTGTGAGATGGAGTTTAATCTGGCCAGGACTCAATAGGAAAGCAATGTTTACCTGTGAATGAACCATACATCATGTTGCACTACCTGTTTTCTTCATCCTTAAATGCCTCTTTTGCACAATACCTCAGAGAAAATTGTTCTGTCTTATGTAAAAGGTCTGGTATAGTCTGTCCTAGGTTATGTGTATAGTTCAGCATTACCGCTGCAGTTTATTAGTCATGTATAGGATTAAAATGGCTCCTGCGTCCAGTGTGTTCATATTTATGATCATGTTTACTTATGTAGCACCGTGGTCCTGTGAGACATATTTAAGGCTCAACTTGAACTTGATGATGACGATTTTCGTGTGTGTTGTGTTTCAGTGTTGTCTCGGGTCAGTGTTCCTCCAGCCGCTCCTGCGTCCAGCACTCCATCTGCACAGGTACAGCACTGATCCATAATCAGCTGCTCTGCGTGCGTGCGTTTGTGTGTATAGTGAGATATAAAAACGATCCACTTGTGTTGATATTTTAATGCTCCTCACTAATTAAATGTGCTTCTAAATTGTCCAGTACATATTTATTAGTATGTAATGATATGAAGTTGTTTCTATATGGGTTTAGGTTAGGGATAGGGCTAGGCCACCGACACTATTATTAACTTAACAATGGAAAACAATGGAAGTCTATGTGTGTGTGTGTGTGTGTGTGTGTGTGTGTGGCAGGTTTAGCTATACTTATGAGGGCTCAATTGTCCTCATATATTGTTAGAAATAAAATCGACCAACTAGTGTGTGTGTGTGTGTGTGTGTGTGTGTGACATATCACGAATGTGTATACTGATGTCATGTTTATGACACGGGTATTACAGGAGAAGGTGAATTACGAGGACATTGCTGATGTCCCCTTTTCTCAAAAATCATATAAATCGTACTGAAATTTTTTTTATTAATCAATTATTTTAATTATTTCTGAAAGTAAAACTGCAGTCTCCAGTGAAGTGTAGGGTTTTAGGTTAGAGCAGGGGTCACTAAACTTGTTCCCGGAGGGCCGGTGTCCTGCAGGTTTTAGCTCCAACCCTAATCAAACACACCTGAACAAGCTGATTAAGCTCTTATGCTGTGTTCACACCAGACGCGGAACGCGCGGATAAATCACACTACTCGCGCGTAAATTGCCACGTGGACATTTGAGGTTACTCACTTAATTCGCGCGTCAAATCTGCTTCATTTGCGTATCAGATTCACTTTAAAACAGATGCTGGTTCGCGGGTTCGTTTGATGGGCAGGGCATCTGTCTGCCCGGTGACTCTAGCTTCGTTGCTAAATGGCTAACATGGATTTTATGAAGAAAATAACAGTGTTTGTGTTTTATGAAGGCTGTGAAAACAGCGTTGATACGTTTAGGGCCGTGTCTGAGTCTGAACCTGGAGGATGGAGGCTTTTAGCGGTGCTTCTGACTGAGCCAAACCCAGTTTGATGACTTGTTGTCTGTGTCACCTGGAGGATTTCCCCTGGGACACCACCACTACGTCACAATTACGCCCACCCCCCACAAGAGCAAGCTTCTGATTGGTTAACGAATGTCTGCTGAAGTTCAGACTTTCGAACTCAAGCGAAACGCGCAAAACACTCAATTCGCGCCGCACCATTCGCACTGCGCGTATCGCGCCATTCGCTCCGCACCGCGCGTATCGCGCCATTCGCTCCGCACCGCGCGTATCGCGCCATTCGCATCACACCGCGCGTATCGCGCTATTCGCACTGCGCCATTTGCGCAATTCGCATCATTCGAGCGTATTGCGTCGCAGGATGTCTATTCGGGCGTTTGCATTGACTTAACATGTCAATCACTCGTGTTTGACGCGCGTCTGATCTGATGCGTCTGATGTGACCGCAGCATTACTACTTGAAACATCCAGGCAGGTTTGTTGAGGCAAGTTGGAGCTAAACCCTGCAGGGACACCGGCCCTCTAGGACCGACATTGGTGACCAATGGGTTAGAGCGATAGGGATAAGGCGATAGAAAATACAGTTTTTACAGTATAAAGCGGTGAAATCCTATGGAATGTCCCTGCAATTCATAAAAACGTGTGTGTGTGTGTTTCCGTCAGCCTGTGTCTGTGAAGGCGCTGGAGAAGCAGCTGCAGCAGAAGAAGGACTCGGACCCGGTCATGACTGGAATCCTGGAAGAGGTAAAACTCCATCCACACACACACTAGGGTTGTCACGATACTGAAATTCAGTATCAATCAACACAGCAATTTTAAAAACATCAATTCAAAAGCTGCGATTCATCAGCGGATAGCTTGTATGTCATCTTACAGACACACCAGCTGATCGACGTGACTTTAAAACGCTCCAGTGTCCCTGTATCTTTAGTTACACTCAGTAAACAGCGGTGAGTTTGGTGAACTGATGACCTTCACGGCCAATCACAGTCTTTTCTGTTGAGCACATGAACACATTGGCCAATCAGCGCTGTTCAACTCTGTAAAAAATGCAGGATTCCACACAATTCATTCATGTTGTCCCAACACAAATTTATAAAGTTAACTTAACACTTTTAACAAATTTATGTATGGATTGAACATAACAAAATATCAAGTTGACCCAATGAAATCTCAATAATTGTGTTGATTCAGCTCATTTTAAATCAAGAAGTAGTTTTAACAAGCAAAAAAAAAATGTTTGAGTAAGGAACGTGCTTAACAGCGCTTAAATGTTAGCGGGAAATGGACGTTTTTAAAATTTGAGTATTGATTAGACTGAATTCCAGTATCATGACAACCCTAACACACACACACACACACCCATCTCCCCCAAACCCCCCTGTAATTCGCACTTTTGTGCACCAAAAAAAAAAACTATTTATATAAATGATTTGATTGACCTGTATCTTCTCTCTCCTGCGTGTGATGAGGGTGAATCTGCAATCAATTTGCATTTCTCTGTCTTCAGATCGGACTCTTCCAGAAGGAGCTGGAGGATCTGAAGAGCCGCTGCAGGAACGCAGACTTCAGGGTGGGCAGCACTGACGACATGAGGGACCTGCGGAAAGAGTCGGAGAACCTGAACACGTTCACACTGGAGATTAAAGACACCACTGAGGTACAACACACACACACTGACAACAGAGATGAGTGTGTGTTAAAGGGACGCTCCACTTTTATTGTAAATATTCATATTTTGCTGCTCCACTAAATATTTTTTTAATCCATTCAGCTGATCTATCCCTCTATCGGGAGCACTTTTAGCTTAGCTTAGCATAGATCATGGAATCAGATTAGACCGTTAGCATCTCACTTGAAAATGACCAGGGTTTTGATGGTTTTCCTATTTAAATCTCGACCTTTATGTTGTATATCGTGTACTGAGACCAACAGAAAATTAAAATCACTAGTGTTGTCTCAATAATGGGGTTTCTAATTTTGATATGATACCTTGAAAAATAATACCACAGGGGAAATACCCATTACATTAAAAGTGTTCAACTTTAGAAAGATAAACAAAGGCTAGAAAATCAGAATGAGGCATTTGTCCAGTCTTATTGCCTGATTAAAACAAAATAGTTATTTTAATATTACCATTAATTAATGTTATTTAGCAGATCAGAGCTTACGTGGACATGCATCAATTTTAATTAACCGATTCTAAAACGTATGAACGCTTGAGCAGATCTATTGCATATTACTTGTTAGTGGTAGATGCATCAGTATTTATATGCTAACCATATTTTTCTGCATTAATTTCATATATACACTCTCGTTTATCTGCTTGCTATAGAGCTCTATTTGTTTGCATTGACCTGCTCGCTCAGCTTAGCTTAGCATAGATCATGGAATCAGATTAGACCGTTAGCATCCCACTCAAAAATGACCATAGTTTTGATAACTCTCCTATTTAAAGCCCGACCCCTTATATTGTGTACTAAGACTGACGGAAAATGGAAAGTTATTTTCTCGGCTGATATAGCTGCACCATGTTATCATTCTGGAGGAATAATAAAGGAGTTTTGCTGCCATACACAATGATATTACTCAGTGCATGAAAATAGTCCCCAGTTAACAGCGATGTGACAGCATGTTAAAATAAATAAATTGCATATTCCACAAGTCAAAAAACACATGCGCTACAGGAGAATTGATTAACTAAATTGGCCGTAGTGTATGAGTGTGTGTGAATGGGTGTTTCCCAGTACTGGGTTGCAGTTAGAAGGGCATCTGCTGTATAAAACGTATGCCAGAATAGTTGGTGGTTCATTCCACTGGGGCGACCCCTGGTAAATAAAGAGACTAAGCCAAAGGAAAATTAATGAATAAACAGCAGCCATATACTTTAAAAACCATTACATTTTCATACCACGCTAAACCTTGAAACTGGTTATCGTCCCATGCCTAGTGTGTTTATTAACGTTGTTGATGTGTGTGTGTGTGTGTGTGTGTCAGTCTCTGCATGGAGACATCAGTGCACTGAAGACCAGCCTGCTGGAGGGTTTCGCCGGGGCTGAGGAGGCGCGATCTCAGAGCGAACTCAACCAGGATAAAGATTACCTGCAGCTGCTCTACAAGAAACCCTTGGACCCACGTCGGGACGAGCAGCTCAAGGTCTCACACAGCATGCAATAATTCATTCATATTAAATATGTCCTTAATGCAGCCAGGACATTTTTCTCAGTATTTCTTGGGATATGTTTTTATATATTTAAATAAGTAATATTTGCTTATATTTTCTCATGCATTTCTGTAGATTCTTAATGTTATCGTTGTTGTTGTTGTCAATATTTTAAGGTCACGTGTGGTTGTGTAAGCATTTCACTGCATGTCATTCTGTGTATGTTAGGGGTGCAATGGTTCAATCTACTCTCGGTTCAGTATGTATCACAGTTTTAAGGTCACGGCTTTGGTACGATTTGTGCTATGCTTCGAAAAAAAAATGCTTACAGAACAATTCAAAGAACAATAAACATATATATTGGGTAACAAACACCTGACAGCGCAGCAGCTTCACACCTATGACTAGATTTGAATGTTTAATTAAATAAAAGTAGGGCATTTTGAAAATTGTGTGTTTAAATAAATTGCTTACGAAAATAAAGCGAAAATAAGCTTCATTTCCCCTTTTTCTATTTTACATCTCGACTCAAAAGTCTCAATTATGCAGATAATAATCATGTCAACACATCTTAAAGTATTGATCCCTTCTGTTTACATTATGCTTGCATTACCAAGGCACCAATGCATGTTTATTTATAATTTCTATATGATTTAATTATGATTCCAGAGAGCTTCGTTACACGTATCAGCTCCATCGTAGTGAATGAAGCTTAAGCAAAGAGAGAGCGTTCGGCTCTTCTCTCTTAATTCAGTGGGAACAGTCAGTCGAGAAGAAAACTGTTAATAGCAGACGGCGAATAAACGGAGTGAGTAGCGGGAGTGATCAGGTGCAGAGGAGCACTCAGCGGAATTGGGACCTGCTGTATTTGGCCTTACCTGCGCATTTGCGCTTTATCTTCATTTATTTTTTAAAATATTTTCTTAATATAATCTTATTTCTTTTAGATCAGTTTTGAATGCAATAAAGGAAAAAAAATAAATGTGAAATATGCTATTATTACTCAGAGTTTCCTTCTTTCTAGTCCAAATAGATAAAAACTCTTAAATCAGGAAGCATTTTCAGGACAAGCAAAACATATAGTCTTGTCTTCAGACATAAAGAGTTGAAATAAAGTGAGTTTTCCTTAAATTAAAGCCACTCGCCAGATTATTTAGCTTGTTTTAAGTTTTCCGGTAAGGTGTATACATTTTCTTTATCTGTGTAAGTGTATCTGTTCCCAGATTGAGTCAGGAGTCATGTATTAGTGTGACGTTAAGTGTTTCTGTGATGACATATGTGTGTTTGTGTAACAGGAGATCCGCCGCTTGTACCAGTACGTGAAGTTCGCTATGGAGGACGTGAATGATGTGCTGGACGTGGAGTGGGAAAAACACTTGGAGAAGAAGAAGAAGCAGCGGTGAGCTGATCTGGTGTTTGCTTTTATTAGCGTGTTTCCATCTGTCCATTACCCTTTAATTTGTGCAAGTTATAGGGGAACTACTATGGAAAATTCACTTTGATAAGGCGTTTAACCCCAGGTGTGTGTGTGTGTGTGTCAGCAGTGTGTGAGTATGCCCAGCAGCCTCTGATGCTCAACATAGTGTTTCCTACAATCAGACTTGATGAATGAAACACTGTGATTGACATTCCCCCTTTGTACGTGTCATCAGAGGGGGAAAGCCCCGCCCACTAGTGCCCATCTCTCCATCTCATTAGCATCTCCAGCAGCCCTGAGTGAGAAGCAGCCGTCGGTCCATTAGCCATTAGAGTGTTTGAGCTGCTGGAGATAACGTCAGCATAGACTAAGAGGATTATAGATGTGGAGTTCTAGATGAAGCACAGATGGATATTCAGGAGTGTGACATAATCATGACTAAGTTTGTAACGTAAACGCTGCATTTGTCCCGCAGGCACATGATCGTCCCGCAGCGAGAGGCTCTGTTCGCAGCGCTGGCCAATAATCTGGACATCATCAACCAGCAGAAGCAGCGTCTGGACCGTCTGACCTCTGACCTCCACACACTGCGGCTCTACAGAGGATCTGCACTGTGGAGCCTCAGCAGCCGAACGCCATCCACTCCCACTGAGCAGAGGTCAGTGTGCACCAATCAGCACCCTCGGAAACAGACATTTATTAACATTTTTAACAATGCATTTCAGCTTAAATGCTATCTTCAGGGCATAAAAGCTGGTGCTGGGCAGAAATTAATTGCATCCAAAGTAAAAAAAAAATGTTATGACTTAATATATGTGTGTACCGTCTATTTATTTATTATTTATCTTTAAATACACATGCATGTAATTTCAGAAAATGTTTATTTATATTTAGATATACAATATATAATACAAATTATGTATACATTTAAATATGTATGTAACGAAATATTTTGTTTCTATCACTTATACATCATAAATAAATAAATATAAATATAATATACACACTTATATTTGGTCAAAACAAGCTTTTAGTTTGTATACGGCTAATCTTTGCCCAGCACTAATGAAGACACATCACACAAAGACATTTTTAAAACAGCTCAGCATTTATTAACGCATAATATGCACTTGTAATTCATGTTTTCAGTGTGGACAGTGAGCTGGAGAGTCTGAAGGACGCCCTCCTGAAGGCCAGTCTGGAGACGAGCCCTAAAGCTCCTGCTAAATCTCCAGGTTAGAGATTCATGAGTTACGGTAGTGAAGAAGAGCTGCTGTTTGTGAACGTGCATGTGTGTGCACTCATGCATTGTGTGTATGTTTCTGCTTGTGCTTTTATGTGTGTTTGCATGTGTGTTTATGAACTTGTGTATGTGTGCGTGTGTTTGTGTTTGTGTGTGTGTTTGTGTGTGGGTACACCTGTGCTTTTGTGTGTGTGTGTGCGTGTGCACATGCACTGTGTGTGTGTACCTGTGCTTTTGTGTGTTTGTGTGTGGGTACACCTGTGCTTTTTATGTGTGTGTGTGTGTGTGTGTGTGTGCGCGCGCGAGCATGCACTGTGTGTATGTACCTGTGCTTTTATGTGTGTATGCATGTGTGTGTATGCGCGCGTGTGTGTGTGTGTGTGTACATGTTTGTGCTTATACGTGTGTATGCATTGTGTGTGTGTGTGTGTGTGTGTGTGTGTGTGTGTGTGTGCGCGTGTGTGTGCACACATGCACTGTGTGTGTGTACCTGTGCTTTTGTGTGTTTGTGTGTGGGTACACCTGTGCTTTTTTTTATGTGTGTGTGTGTGTGTGTGTGCGCGCGCATGCACTGTGTGTGTGTACCTGTGCTTTTATGTGTGTATGCATGTGTGTGTATGCGTGTGTGTGTATGCATGTGTGTACATGTTTGTGCTTATACGTGTGTATGCATGCATGCATTGTGTGTGTGTGTGTGTGTGTGTGTGTGTGTGTGTGTACCTGTTTGTGCTTTTATGTGTGTATGCATGCGTGTTTGTAAATGTGCATGCATTGTGTGTGTGTGTGTGTGTGTGTGTGTGTGTGTGTGTGTACATGTTTGTGCTTATACGTGTGTATGCATGCATGCATTGTGTGTGTGTGTGTGTGTGTGTGTGTGTGTACCTGTTTGTGCTTTTATGTGTGTATGCATGCGTGTTTGTAAATGTGCATTCATTGTGTGTGTGTGTGTGTGTGTGTGTGTGTGTACCTGTTTGGGCTTATGTGTGTATGCATGCGTGTTTGTAAATGTGCATGCATGCATTGTGTGTGTGTAAGTGTGTGTGTGTGTACCTGTCTGTGCTTATGTTTGTATGCATGTGTGTTTGTGAATCCGCAGGTGTGCATATGTGGATGTTTGTCTTTCAGTGCGTGTGTGTTTGTGTATGCGTACTTGTTTGTGTTCATGTGCGTACATGTTTGTGTACATTTGTGAGCGTGTGTGTTTGTAAACATGTATATGTGTGTGAACATATGTGTGTTTGTGTGCATGCGTACGTTTGTTCATGTGCATACATTTTTGTGTAAACGTGTTCATGCATACGTGTGTGTGCGCGTGCGTCCTTGTGTGTATTTGTGTGTGTTTATATGTTTGTTTGTTGAATTGTTTAATTTTGTGTGTGTGTGTGTGTGTGTGTGTGTGTGTGCGCAGCTAAAATGACTCCAGTCAAACAGTCTCAGCTGAGGAACTTCCTGTCTAAGCGTCAGACTCCACCGGTGCGCTCCACTGCTCCAGGTAGGACACACACACACACACACACACACACACACACACACACACACACACCTGTGCTCCTGAAGTGAAGTCCTAAATGTTTTCATTTCTAACACAACTGTACAGTCATCATATGCTGTGTAATAATGTTTCTGACTAGTCTCTCTCTCTCTCTGTGTCAGCGAACCTCTCTCGCTCGGCCTTCCTCTCTCCTCAGTTCTACGAGGATCTGGATGACGTGAGCTCCAGCTCGTCTCTGTCTCAGCCTGTGGAGGATCCTGAGGACAGTCTGGCGGTGGCAGAGGAAGAGGACGAGCCCCTGCCGGTCCAGCTGCTGGCTCCGGCCATCCCCAGACACCCTGCAGTGGTGCGGACGCCCTCCATCCAGCCGGGCTTCAATGTGCAGAGCAGCCCCTTCAGCAGGGTGCAGAGCGGCCCTATAAACACCATCAGCACCGGTCAGTCTCCGTCAAACAGGAGCATTTATACTATAAAAATCAATTTAATAAGGTGTTTAAAGGGTGTGAATATCTCCACCCTTTAATGATCAACATGACTTAAGTGTGTTTGTTAGAATCAGCCTTGCTGAATGACACACTGATTGACATTCTCCCTTTGTACGCATCATCAGCAGGGGAAAGCCCCGCCCACTAGTGCCCCTCTCTCCATCTCATTAGCATAAACAGCAGCCCTGAGTGAGAAGCAGCCGTCTGTCCTAGTTAGACGTTCGTGTTTGAGCTGCTGTTGATTGTGTTTCAGTGCCGAAGATCAACATGGACAGTGCAGACAGCACAGCGTTAGCCACTAAAACGGTCAAACACGGAGCTCCGCCCTCAGAGAAGACCACGCCCACAACAATCCCCGCCTCTCAGGCTGCAGCAAGAGCTGCCCTCAGCAGACACATGAGCAGCCAGAAACCAGGTACACACACACACACACACACACACACACAAACACACACACACACACACACACACACACACACACACACACACACACACACACACTTAGGGCTGTGCGGTTTAATCAATTTTATTTCACTGTCATTCATTCATTCACTTCAGCTTAGTCCCTTTATTAATCAGGGGTCTCCACAGTGGAATGAACCGCCAACTATTCCAGCATATATTTTACACAGCAGATGCCCTTTTAGCTGTAACCCAGTACTGGGAAACACCCATACACACTCATTCACACACACACACACACTCATACACTACGGCCAGTTTAGTTGATCACTACCCCTATAGCGCATGTGTTTGGACTGTGGGGGAAACCGGAGCACCCGGAGGAAACCCACACCAACACGGGGAGAACATGCAAACTCCACACAGAAACACCAACTGACCCAGCTGGGACTCGAACCAGCGACCTTCTTGCTGTGAGGCGAGAGTGCTAACCACTGAGCCACTGTGCCGCCCTTTATTATTTATATGCATATTTATAAACCATAATGTTTTTACACTTACTATCACATGTGAGTAACAGGGAAATAAGCTTGAATATATAAATATAAATAAGTACGCTTTAAGGAAAATATCTCCGTCAATCTCAGCTGCAGTGTGTGTTCTGAACACCAGGAGGCGACACGCACCAAACATCAGAATTGCTGCACATACATTGATGCAAACAGTTGGATTGTTTTACTATAAATTAGTGATTTTTTTTCAGCTACACTGCATCAAATTG
>NC_141025.1:79682500-79692500 GCF_052040795.2 Danio rerio
GCGTTAATTTGTCTTGTTAGCAGTGCAGAGGTCAGGTGACCATAATAATGGGGTCAGTGTGAATGCTTGAGCTGTTAATAACATCTCTCTTCTTCATCATCACATGAACATCGGACACTCAGACACCACTCGCTCGTGTGTGTGTGTGTGTGCGTGTATGTGTGTGTGTGGGGCGGATGTTCATCCCGCAGGACACTTTCCACATCAGTTTCTGACAAGAGCAAACACAAAGCGCGGAGCATCAGTGTTCTGCTGTGCAGATCTTCAGGCTGTTCTCAGATGTACCCTAAACACAGGCAGTCTTCAGTCAATATGGACACTTTAAAGGGGCCGTTCACACAAAAATCTACTTTTAGTTTACGGAAGGAACGATAGATAGACGAGCACAGATAGATGGACAGATAGAAAGACAGACGGATGGATAAATGGATGAATGAATGGATAGATAAACGGATGGATGAATGGATGGATGGATAGACAGATGAATAAATGGATAAATAGATTAAGAGATAGATAGATAGATAGATAGATAGATAGATAGATAGATAGATAGATAGATAGATAGATAGATAGATAGATAGATAGATAGATAGATAGATATAGATGGATGGATGGATGGATGGATGGATGGATGGATAGATGGGTGAACGGATAGATAGGTGGATAGACGGGTGGATGGACAGACAGACAGACAGATGGATGGATGAATAGATAGACATGACCACATTGCAATAGTCTAGAGCTTTTTTACAATGTAGATTCTGTCAAAGCAGCTCAAAGGGACAGGTCACCCCAAAATAAAAATTCTGTCCACATTCTTGAATATATATAATAATTCTTTAATAATAACATCTTTTGTGTTTAACACAGTAAACAAGGTCATGCATCAAAATGAGGCAGAATAATCAGTTTTGGAGGAACTATCCCTTTAACAGATGAAGAAAAGAGAATAAACAGCCAGGGCAGTATTTGAGGAGAACTCTGGTGTCAACTAAAAACAGATTTCCCTCCGTCAATCAGAGAAAATGACCCTTAAATGTTGTCTTAAACTAATCTAAGGCATTTCCTCAGTTGTGTCTTATTGTCTGTGTGTCTGTAGTGCGTCTGTTCCTGCACCGGCGGCTCAGGTGGTTCAGCAGGTTCTGGCGACGGTGGAGGCCAATAAAGTGAGTCTGCAGGAGTTGTACAGCTGCCAAAACAGACATTAAACTGCCTTCTTACACGATTAAATTTACAGTGGTTCAGTGTAACCGTTGTTTTCATTCACAGACCTCATTTCAGGGGCCGGTAAAAGTCTCCGCTCCGCTGGCCGGTCCTGCGCAGGCCACAGCAGCAAACTTTGTGTTCGGTACGTACAGATTCACACTTAAAACACTTAAAAGTGTAGATGTTAAACAAGGGCCTAAGGGCCATGAAAGCCTCTCGTTTCAGCAGGGTGTTTTCACACCTCTACTTTAGAAAAAGTCAGAAAAGTGGGCGTGTCCAGCTCTGTTTAGGGGGAGTGTCAGAGAAACTAAAGTGGGATGGTGTGGGGGTGTCTATTTGGGCACGCGCGAGTTTCAGAGTCAAACACACACACACACACACACAGGGGAGAAAGTGACTGTTTACATGGACATCTGTAATCGAATTATTTGCCAAATGATTAAATGGTGGACTTTAACTGCAGTTTGGCTCTTTCATTCAGGGAATTCATTCATGCCCCTCGCGACAAACGTGATATTTGATTCGAGGATCTGCTCTAAGCGTGTATTTTTCATGCAATGTTTGATACCGCACGGCGAATGAGAGAAAAAAACCCTCAGCATTTCCCGGAAACTTAGATAAACACGGCAGGTAGCGTCAGAAAGCCGCGTGTGTTATTCCGGTCACTAAATGTGGTGAAAACCCTACACGAGGTTAAAGTTTGGTTGTGGTGCTAACATGTGTACACTCGGTGCAATAGTTAACTTAGTTCGATACGAACAAACTGAATAAACAAAGAGCACTGGTCGCTCACTTACCAAATCTGTAGAGACAGGACAATCACCAGCAACTAGAGCCGCGTCTTTATTAAGAGGAGACGAGCAGCGAATCCGGATCTCAGTGTTTGCAGATGAGAACAGCTCTCAGGTAAACAATAATCCTCCTTAGACACGTAAGTTATTGTTGTCGAGCGTCGCGTACACTGTTAATCCACACGTGACTCCAGCTGCGCTCTCACAGAGAGAAAATGAAAACGAAACTTCACTGCAGCAAACTATAAAAGCAACACTTCACGCTTGTTTTGCCAACACAACGTGGCGTCTCTGTCGTCTAAACACTGTGACAGTAATGAATATTAATGAAGTTGCACAATAGAGCGCGCTGATTGGTTTGAACCAAGCCTTACTCATGCATTAATGCAGCACACTGTAAGACGTAATAAGACTCACTCTGGCACAGACGTCCAGTCTGCACGCTGGAATACACGCTATTATGTCATGACCGTGACGCAGCTTCAAAAATTCGTTTCAAACAGGAAGTACGAATTTGCTTGAAATAACGCAAAAACAACCAATTTACACTTTTTAGTGAAATATAGGCGTCATAATAGTGTTTTTAGCAGTGTGGGACACATATACCACTGTCAACAGCTCAACACACATGTGTATTGGTGTTTCATGACCCTTTAAACAGGCCACAGGGCTTCACTTGCAGTAATTCTGAGTTGTTTTAACTAGCAAATTAGCTGATTTCAATACCATTATTATCTCTTTGTCATGATGTCAGCACATAATATTAGACTAGATATTCTTCAAGACACTAGTATTCAGCTGAAAGTGACATGTAAAGGCTTCACTAGGGTAATCAGGGTAAAGTTAGGGTAATTAGAAAAGTCATTGTATAACAGTGGTTTGTTCTGGAGACAATCCAACACTAATATTGCTGAAGGGGCCAATAATATTGACCTTAACATGAGTTTAACACTATTAAAACTGCTTTTATTCCAACCGAAATCAGACTTTCTCCAGAAGAACAAATATTAGAGGAAACAGTGAGAAATTCCTGACTCTGAATCATTTGGGAAAGATGCATGTAGAAATGCTTGCAGAACTGTGGCTCTGTGCATTATTATTAACGTGTGCTGATGTGTTTTTGCTTCAGGTGGAGCTGCTAAACTCGACGCAGGAGCTGCTTCATCTGTCAGCGAGAAGAACGCAAAGAGCTTTTCCTTTTCTCCTGCGTGAGTCTCTGACATTACTGTTATCCTCACCGTTCTTTCAGTGTAGGATGTAGATCTACTGTATATTAATATGTTTATACACCTGTGTGCAGCACCTGAGAGCTCCTGCTGTACTAGATTATGAAGATAATGCCTTTGTTGTTCGCATATGAATGTTTAGAAACAGTACAATCTGCTTTTCACAGGTCATCTGGGTTCAGTTTCACCTCACCATCACAGGACAACAACAGCACTCAAGGTAGCGGCTCCACATTGTTTTATTTAGAACTGCAAGCTATTCTTTTAACATTACTTTATTCACAGTTTAATAGTGTAATAGATAGAAAACGTTAAATTTTGGGAATATTTTACAGCTCCTCTAGTGTTAATCCGTTCAGTTTTATCATTCTATTCAGCCAATCTCCATATCTGGCAGGAACACTTTTAGCTTAGCATAGATCATTGAATTGGATTAGACCATTAGCATCTCACTCAAAAAATGACCAGAGTGTCGATAATATTTATATTTAAAGCTCTTCTGTAGTGTACTAAGCCTGACAGAACAGTAAACCATGTACAGAAGAGCTTTAAATGGGAAAATTGACAACTTTTATTTTAATTTTTATTATAAACTCACTTTATTCACAGTTAAACAGTGTAAAAGTTAGAAAATGTAAAATTTGGTATTTTGGGAATATTTATCAGCTCCTCCAGTGTTTATCAGTTCAGTTTTAGCATTATTTTTTTAATCCATTCAGCCGATCTCTTTATCTGGCGGGAACATTTTTAGCTTAGCTTAGCATAGGTCATTGAATTGGATTAGACCGTTAGCATCTCACTCAAAAATGACTAAAGAGTTTAGATAATTGTCCTATTTAAAGCTCTTCTGTAGTGTACTAAGCCTGACAGAATAGTAAACCATGTACAGACAAGCTTTAAATGGGAAAATTGTCAACTTTTATTTTAATTTTTATTTGTAAATTTACTTTATTCATAGTTAAACAGTGTAAAAGTTAGAAAATGTAAAAAATGGAATTGTGGGAATATTTTACAGCTCCTCCAGTGTTAATCAGTTCAGTATTTAATTTTTTTAATCCATTCAGCCGATCTCTGTATCTGGCATGAACACTTTTAGCTTAGCTTAGATCATTGAATCGGATTAGACCGTTAGCATCTCACTCAAAAATGACCAGAGTGTAGATTAATATTCAGAACAGATACAGATACATAACAGAACAGTAAATCATGCACAGAAGGGCTTTAAGTCGGAAAATTGTCAACTTTTGAGCAAGATGCTAATGGTCTAATCCGATTCAATGACCTATGCTAAGCTAAAAGTGCTTCCGCCTTCAATGAGTTTCTTTCTTCTGTTGAACACTAAACAAGATATTCTGAAGAACACTGGAAAAAGCCGTTATCGACATCCATAGTAGTAACAAAATAAATGTAGAAGTCTGTTTTTTCCAGCTTAAGAGAAGAAAGGAACAAGTGAAAGATGAGTAAATGATGACAGAATATTCATTTTTGGCCAAACTGTGCCTTTATATCAGTCACACAGGGCTATTTTCACCCTCATTTTATTTTCCCACCTGAACCACACACACATTGCGCTCTGTATAAAGGAGGAATATTAGTTTTCGCAGATTTTAAAGCGCTACTGTTATTTGTTTAAATACTTATTTTAATATTTATTTCTGCACTTTGTACACCTTGGCAATACTTGGCAATAAAGCTCTTTCTGTTTCTGACTATGTTACAGCAAAGATCTCTGCTCCACCAGGCAAGTTCTCCTTCGCAGGCAGCACTGGAGCCAAAATGGCGTTCGGCTCTGTAGTGTCCGAGGAGCCATTCTCCTTCTCAAAAGTGTCATCTCCAGCAGCAGCAGCAGCAGCACCTGTGATCTCCGCTTCTCCTGAACCTCCCAAAGCTGCAAAACCCAGCACTGGAGAAACCCTCGGCAGCTTCTCCGGTTTACGAGTCGGCCAAACCGAAGAACTCAAGGAATCTCCGTCAGGCTTCATCTTTGGGCCTCCAGCAAACGGATCTAAAGGATTCTCCTTCAATCCTGCGCAAATAAACCCAACAGAGTCTGTAACTCCAGCAGAATCCACAGCAGAGCCTGTGAAAACGGCACCGGCTCAAGCATTCGGCTCATCTACATTCGCATTTAAACCAGCAGAAGTCGCATCTCCGTCGGTAAAGCCGACATTCTCCATTCCCACATCTTCATCATCATTTCCAGCAGCCGCCGCTTCTTCTTTTGGGAGTCTTCTGCGCGCTCCTTTACCAGAAACGGCAACAAATGTTTCTGCAAAGCCAGAAATTACAACATCTGCTGAGTTAGCTCCATCTGCTGATGATACCCAATCTCCAGCAGAGCCTTGTACTCCTAAACCATTAACCGCAGCTGAATCCACTCCTCCCCCCAGTACTGAAACCCCTATTCCAGCAGAATCCAGCAAACCTCCATCTCCT
Source organism: Danio rerio (assembly GCF_052040795.2). Classification (NCBI taxonomy): domain Eukaryota; kingdom Metazoa; phylum Chordata; class Actinopteri; order Cypriniformes; family Danionidae; genus Danio; species Danio rerio. Next base: position 79,688,160 of record NC_141025.1, read on the forward strand.
CCAGCTGCTGTAGTCTCTCCTACACCTCCTCCGTCAGTTTCTCCACCTTCAGAATCCGCTCCGCTAGTCTCCGAACCGCCGTTAGCAGAAACGGTAACGGATACTCCGCCTGAAACCGCTAACACTTCAACATCAGCTCCGGCGTCCACAGAAGCTCCAGCTGCTCCTGCGTCCGACAAGCCTGGGTCAATCTTCGCTCCTCCACCAGCTGCTGCAGAGCAAGGTTATTATAATTTTGCTTACTTTAATTATTATTATTTTATATTTTGATACCATTTTAAAACTTTGCAGAAAATATAGCGCGCATTTTATGTTCTTATGTGCGCAATCTTGTGCTAGACTGATGTGTTTTGCTGTAAAGCGCCATCTACTGGTGTTTCTCTAAACAGCCGCAGGTCAGATTTACCACCACAGCATGAGTGCTTATGAATTCAGAAAACTATTATTTTATTTTTATTTTTCAATGGATTTTAATTTCGTTAAGTTGTCGCTTTTGATTTATTGTAGTTTTCTTTTTTTCAAGTTAACATAAGTGTTTAAGTCTTGGTCTTAGTTTTCATTTACTAAATAACCTTGATTTGGTTGTAAAAGCGCCATCTACTGGTGTTTCTCCAAACAGCCGCACGTCAGATTTTACACTACATAGTCGGTGCTTATAAAATCTGGAAATTATCATTTATATTTGAAAAGTATTAGAATAATTTAGTTCGTTTTTCAGTGACTTGTTCATTTGTTTACTTTTTCATCTATTGTTAGTTTTTTCCAGTTGATAATATTTTTGACCAATAGTTTTAGTTTTTGTTTACTAAAATATCCTTGGTTTGGTTGTAAAGGTGCCACCTACTGGTGTTTCTCTAAACAGCCACACGTCAGATGTTACACCCAGAATCGATGCTTGTTTATATATTTATAATAATTTTTATATTAATATATATATATATATATATATATATATATATATATATATATATATATATATATATATACATATATATTTACTAATTATTTTGTTTTAGTTTTTCAGTGTGTGTTGTTAAATTCGTGTAGTTTTTCATTTATTGTTAATTTACTATTTTATTTTTAGTTAACGAAAATATTTATTGACCTATAGTTTTAGTCTTGGTTTTTGATTAGTTTACTATGTCAACCTTTGTTTGGCTGTAAAAGCTCCATCTACTGATGTTTCTCTAAACAGCCGCACGTCAGATTTTAACGCCACAGAATCAGTGCTTATGTATTCTAAAATTCATTCATTGATTGACATTATTTTAGTTAGTTTTTCAGCGACCGTTGTTTGTCATTTGTTTTTTTCCTTATTTTTTAATTTACTATTTTATTTCAGGTATCAAAAATGTTTTTTCACTCAAGGCCCGTGCACACTGGGACGCTTTTTGCTCGCGTTTTCTGACGACGTGTAACGCCTCGTGACTAAAAAAAGGACGCCAATGTGATCGTGCACACTAACATGCAAAACGGCAGACGTAAAAGCGTCATTTTTTAAAGAAACGCCCTATGCTCGTTTTTTTTATTTATTTTTATTTTTTTGAGAAGAAGCTTAACGTCAAGGATTGATTTTGCATCCTCTTCTGCTCGACGCCAGTGAAAATCACTTTGGTTTGAATCCGGAAAAACATCTCAAAACGTTGACGATAAACGCAAACAAAAAGCGTCCTGGTGTGTACGACCGTTACTAGATTTACTCTCATTTTTGTTGTCGTTTACTAGAATAACATTAAATTGGTTGTATAAGCGCCATCTACTGGTGTTTGTTGGCTAGTTTGTTTTTCAGTGACCATTGTAAATTAAATTTTTTATTTATAATTTTAAATCAGTTTGCGAAAATGTTTTTTACCAATAGTGTTAGTTTTCGTTTACTAAAATAGCCTTGCTGTAGACACTGTCATCAATCAGTCTGCATCATCTTCTTCTTCAGTTCCAGCGGTGGTGTCCACAGTATCTCCAACACCAGTGTTTTCTTCTGCACCATCCTCCACCTCAGCGTTCGGATCTTCTGCTTTTGGCTCCAGCTCTGCCTCCTCCGGCTTCGGCAAACCCACTTTCGGCCAGAGTGCTGGTTTTGGGCCTCCGGCTGCATCTGGCTCCGCTAGCGGCTTCAGTTTTGGTCAGCCAGCATTCAGTGCTAGCAGCAGCTCTGGGTTTGGGTCGTCGGCTGCATCCGCCAGTACTGCGGCCCCCAGCAGTGTTTTCGGGCCCTCCACAGCCAGCAACGCCGGGTCCTTCTCATTCGGGGCCACCGGCTCCGGCTCCACAGCTAGCACCGGCACCAGCCTCTTTGGTCAGAGCAGCACTTCTGGCTTCGGGCAGCCCAGCGCAGGCTTCGGTCAGGGGGCTGTTTTCGGCAGTAACACCACCACTGCATCTTCTTCTGGATTCAGCTTCGGACAACCGTCAGGTGGGGTTTTATTTAACTTATAAATTTAACTTATTTAGCAGATGTGTTTATACACAGTGAATTACAAACAAACAAACAAGCAAACAAAAAAGAGCAGCTTCAAATCAGCAGAGAAAATGATTTCTGTGATTAATTAATTATTAATTAATCTAAAAATTAATTAAATCTCAAGTGCTTTTAACACAATTTTAAATAGCTCATTTTATTTAATTATGTTTACTTTTTATTTACTTTTTTTTTTGCATTTGAACACAACAGCAGTCGTCTTCATTTACACTTGTAGCTTGATGCTCATCACTTGAGGAACATTTGATAAGGAATCGATATTGCATAGGAGTGCGAATGATTGTGCGGTGTGAATGGCAGTGAGGGTCTGGAATGTGCAGCCGTCTCGGGTGTGTCTTCACTGCAGGATTTCTCCCATTCCTGAACACACTTTTACATTATAAGCAGCTGATTCAGTGACCTTTGACCCCAGTGACACAGCAGGACGGCCTGTTCTCAGCTGTTTACCGTCCAGAGCCCTGGAAAATGTGCTGATACACGCTTTACACTTCATGATGAGCTGCTGTTGTGGTTTAATGTGGGACTTACAGTCTTAAATATGTAACGTCCAGACGAGTGAGCTGTGAGCAGGTCAGGGGAGACGGCGATTGATCATTTATTAATGATTTGTTTTTATTCACTGGTGTGTTTTGCATGGTTGCAGTGTTGCAGTGCAGAGTTCTGTGTGGGTGTGTTGTTCCTGACTGTGTGTGTGTGTGTGTTCAGTGATGTTTGACTGTGTGTGTTTGTCGTTCAGGGTTTGGCAGCAGCACCTCCTCTTCCTCCACATCTGTGTTCGGACAGCAGGCCAGTGGAGCAGGAGTCTTCGGTCAGGTACAATCCCCCCCGACCCCAAAACGCACACAAACACACACAAAACACACACCCATTAACTTGTTGCATTGAGAACTGGACTGAAATTATCACATCTGATTCAAATGATTTGTTTAGAGTGAGTCTCCAGTAAACAACTTAATGATTCAGATGATTCGTTCAGAGTGGGTTTCCAGTAAACAACTCATTAATTAAAATGATCCATTCAGAATAAGTCTTCAGTAAATGTCTCACTGATTCAAATGATCCATTCAGAGTGAATTTACAATAAACAGCTCACTGGTTCACATGATCCATTTAGAGTGAGTCTCCAGTAAACAACTCACTGATTCAAATGGTCCATTCAGTCCAAATCTTCAGTAAATGACTCACTGATTCAAATGATCCATTCAGAGTGAATATCCAGTAAACAACTCACTGATTCAAATGATCCATTCAGAGTGAATATCCAGTAAACAACTCAGTGATTCAAATGATACATTCAGAATGCGTCTCCATTAAATGAATCCCTGATTCAAATAATCCATTTAGAGTGAATCTTCAGATAAACAACTCGCTGTTTCTAATGATCCATTCAGAGTGAGTCCTCACTAAACAACTCACTGATTCAAATGGTCCGTTCAGAGCTATATCTTAAGTAAACGTAGTGATTCAAATGATTTATTCAGAGGGAGTCTCCAGTAATCAAACCACTGATTCAAATGATCCATTCAAAGCAAGTCCCCTGTAAGCAACTTACTGAATCAAATGGTCCATTCAGAGTGAGTGATCAGGAAACAACTCACTGATTCAAATTATTTGTTCAGAGCGAGTCATCAGTAAACCGCTCACTGGTTCAAATGATCCATTTAGAGCAAGTCTCAAGTTAAAAACTCACTGATTCCAAAGATCCATTCAGAGGAAATCTCCAGTAAATGACTCACTGAATCAAATAATCCATTCAGAGTGAATCTCCAGTAAACAACTCACTGATTCAAATGATCCATTCAAAGCGAGTTCCCATTAAACCAAGTGGTGCTCGCTGCAGAGCCATTTGAGGAGAGCTGAGC
>NC_141025.1:79700000-79742500 GCF_052040795.2 Danio rerio
ACATACATATATATATATAAAAACACACACATGCACATACATATACACACAAATACACACATGCACATACATATACACACAAACACACACATGCACATACATATACACACAAACACACACATGCACATACATATACACACCAACACACAAACACACACATACATACACAGACACATACACACACACGCACACACGTGCACATGCATGCATGCATAAACGCACACATGCACAAACATATGCATGCACATACACATTTACACAGACACATGCACAAATACACATGCATGAACAAACACCTACATGCACGCACACATATACACAAATACACACACGCATGCACAAAAACACACACACACACTTCTCCAGCTGTCTGTGTGCGCTCCCCTGAGCTGTGATGATGTTTCTGCTGTGTGAAGGAAATGTTTGAGTAAACGCTGTGCTGAATTCATTCTCCTGTCATGTTTCTCACACTCTGACTGCTGGTGTCTTGTGTTTGCAGGATTCGGAGGCTTTGGGAGCCAAAACACCAACCAGTAAGTGTGTGTGTGTGTGTGTAATGTGGTGCGTATGATGACGTGTGTGTGTATTGTGGTGTGTATTATACAGTGTGTGCATTTGACGATGTCTGTGATGTAATGTGCATTTGATGTAATGGTGTGATGGTGATTGGGTGTGTGTGACGTCATGTGTTGGTTCTCAGTATGTCTTGCTGATCTTTTCACTGTGTGTGTGTGTGTGTGTGTGTGTGTGTGTGTGTGTGTGTGTGTGTGTGTGTTTTCAGACCATCATCTCAGACCTTCAGCAGCTGGAGGAGTTGATCCACACACACACTCGCACACAGCAGCGGTGGCTCCTGATATGATGCAGTTTTCTCACGTGTGTGTGTGTGTGTGTGTGTGTGTTATTGAGTGTGTGTGGATCTCCTCATGATGATGTTTTATGTTCAGTGTGTTTGTTCTGTTTTAATCTGCACGATTGCAAATAAACTCCAGAGCTGTTGAGCGACGCATCACATCGCTGTTATTTACTGCAACACACACACACACACACACACACACACACACACAGGCTTCTTTAATGCATCTGATTGGGTTTATTTTGAATATCTGTGACCCTGAAAAACAAACCAATCATAAAAGTCCTGTGTTTTAGTTGAGTTGAGATGTGCATGTATGGTTATTATGGTTATTATTATGGTTTATGATTGCACTCAGTGACGTCGATGGGTAAAGTGAGTTTACTCTGAAATCCATGGTGAAAATGAGTGGATAACTCCCAACATTAAACAGGACAGAATCTACATACAGAGGCCCAAATGAAAGGTGTTCAGCACGTGTTGTTTTGGTGGCTGAGAAGCACTTGTTAAGTCTGACCCAGATCTATATCTCTATTTATATATATAGTGAGTGTATTTTTATATACATGTGAGGTCAGGCAGACTCTTATCATGGACCCGCATGACTGTGAACACTCCAGATCTGCAGACTGAGAATGTGAAGTTCATCTGTGCACCACATGACCTGATCTCTGTGCTCTGATTGGACAAATTGGCAGTACTGATGACGATGAAGCTGAATAATCTTGGCTTCATCATTTCTGTTCACCCTCACAAATAATACACCTGTCAGATCCCGAAAACAAGATCAGACATTGTGTTTTATTCATGTCAGGCAGCTCTGCTGCTGCTGTTTTACCATCTCCATCTCAGAAGTACAGCAGTTATTAAAAATGCATGCTTACTTCAAAAACAGTGTCACGGAGAAACAATACCATGATTCTCAGCGGGAAGAACAGAGTTCGGAGTGTACAGGCTCTTCACCACATCTGAGCCACAGAACACTAGCCTATTACTAGTCTCTCAGTGGGCATAACTAGTTTCTCACATGACTAGTCTTTCAGAGTGCATAACTAGTCTCTATATCTAGTAGCATAACTAATCTCTCACAGGGCAAACCTAGTGTCTCAAAAGGCATAACTAGTCTCCCAGGTCATAATTAGCTTTTCACAGGCTATAAATAGTGTCTTACAAGGCATAACCAGTCTCTCAGAGGCCATAATTAGTCTCAAAGAGCATAACTAGTCTCTGAGAGGGCGTAACTAGTCTCTCACTAGGCATAACCAGTGTTTCACAGGGCATACCTAGTGTCTCAAAATTCATAACTAGTCTCACAGGGCATAACTAGTCTTTCACAGGCCATAACTAGTCTTTTTAAAGGCAAAACTAGTCCCATACAGGGCATAATTAGTTCCTCACAGGTCTTAACAAGTGTTTCACAGGGCATAGCTAGTCTCTCAGAGAGCATAACTAATCTCTCACAGGGCAAACCTAGTGTTTCAAAAGGCATAACTAGTCTTAATTAGCTTTTCACACGCCATAATTAGTCTCACAGGGCATAACTAGTCTCTGAGAGGGCGTAACTAGTCTCTTACTGGGAATAACCAGTGTTTCACAGGGCATACCTAGTGTCTCAAAATGCATAACTAGTCTTACAAGGCATAACTAGTCTCTAAAAGGGCCTAACTAGTCTCTCTCTGGGCATACCTAGTCTCTCAAAATGCATAACTAGTCTTTCACAGGGCATAACTAGTCTCTTTAAAGGCAAAACTAGTTCCTTACAGGGCATAACTAGTCCCTCACAGGTCGTAACAAGTGTTTCACAGGGCATAGCTTGTCTCTCACAGGGCAAACCTAGTGTTTTAAAAGGCATAACTAGTCTAATTAGCTTTTCACACGCCATAACGTGTCTCTCAGAGGCCATAATTAGTCTTACAGGGCATAACTAGTCTCTGAGAGGGCGCAACTAGTCTCTCACTGGGCATAACCAATGTTTCACAGGGCATAGCTAGTCTCTCAAAATGCATAACTACTCTTTCAGAGGCCATAATTAGTCCCACAGGGCATAACTAGTCTCTCCCAGGGCATAACTAATCTCTCACAGGGCATAACTAGTCTCCCAGGGCATAACTAATCTCTCACAGGGCATAACTAGTCTCTCAAAAGACATAACTAGTCTTTCACATGACATAACTAGTCTCTCAGTGAGTAACTAGTATTTCATAGGGCATAACTAGTCTTATATAGCATAGCTAGTCTTTTATAGAGTATAAATAGTCTCTCAGAAGGTATAACTAGTCTTTAATAAAGCACAACTAGTCTTTTATAGAGCATAACTAGTCTCTCACAGCAAAAAAATTGTCTCTTAAAGGACAAACATAGGTCTTTCATGGGACATAACTAGTCTCTCGGTGAGCATAAGTATTTTATAGGCCATAACTAGTCTCAGTGAGCATAACTAGTATTTTATAAGGCATAACTAGTCTCAGAGGGCATAACTAGCCTTTTACAGCACAAAAATAATCTTTTATAGGAAAATAACTAGTCTTGTAGGACATAACTAGTCTCCCAGAGGGGATAACTATTCTATCACAGGACATAACTAGTCTCTCAGTGGGCATAACTAGTATTTTATAGGGCATAACTAGTCTCTCAGAAGGTATAACTAGTCTTATATAGAGCATAGCTAGTCTTTTTTAAGGCATAACTAGTCTCTTACAGCACAAAATAGTCTTTTATAGGACATAACTAGTCTTGTAGGACATAACTAGTCTCCCAGAGGGGATAACTATTCTTTCACATGGCAAAACTAGTCTTTCAGAAGCCATAACTAGTCTCAAGAGAGCATGACTAGTTTCTCAGCGCATAACTAGTCTCCCACATGACAACTAGTTTCTCACAAGACCTTATTTTTTTTCTCAGGACATAACTAGTATCTTATAGGGCATAACTAGTCTCTGACTAGGCTTAACTAGACATATTTGTAAAAACACGCTCTTACGGCTTAGTTTATTGCGGTTTTCTCACAGCAGTAAGTGGCTGCAGTTCACTAAATGACCACTGGTGGTGCTAAAAACAAGACTGAGCTCAACAGAGGCTCTTCGTGAGTTCATCATCTCTACATTTGCTCTCGGCTTTTGACCAGTCCATGACTCTCCCTGACTGGAGGATCTCGTACTGGAATGCTTTAGTGTGTGTGTGTGTGTGTGTGTGTGTAACATTATTAGCATCAGTGATGTGCAGCTGATCATATGTGAGAGACAGATGCATGTAAATATAGCAGGAATGCAGACACACTACAGAAACACTGATGCCCTTGATGAAGGTCACACACACGTGTTTCTGTGTGTCTGGACATCAATCCCATCATGCCTCTGCTGATCTCTGAATCTCGCTCTAGTTTAAGCCTCGTCCACGGATAACTGGATAATGTGCTTGATTATTAATGCTGTTTAATCCACTGAAGATTTGATGCTGCAGAAATATTGAGCCGTGATAAACCACGGGATCTACAGCCGCCACACTGTCTGCTGTTCAGCTGCTCGTCACAAAACACACAACTATACACTACCTGACACAAGTATTAGGAACAGCAGATAATATCTGGTCTTCTAGTTGCTGATCTGGTGTCAGAAGTGTCTCTATGAAAGGTGAAGGCCTCTAGATGAGCTCAATAAATCTGATCATGTCTTGATGTTGACTGATGTGATGAGGACAGTGCGCTCTGACTCTGCTCAGACTAAAGTGTCATCACTGAACAGAAATAATGTCCAGTATAGAATATAAAGTCCTGCTGCAGTGGAGACAGAATGAAGATTGTGTCTGACTCCATCATGAGCTTGGAGGACTGCATCCATACATCTCTGACATGACTCACATCACTGATTAATAAAGTCATCTGGAATGAAGAAGAAAGCCTTCAGCAGGATCCCAGAGTTCATCAAGAGTCTTTGTGTTCATCTTCAACGCCTCCTCCTTCATCAGCTCAATAATGTTGATGTCTGGGGACTGGGCTGGCCAATCCTGGAGCAGCTTGACCTTCAGGAGCTTTGATGTGGAGGCTGAAGTATGAGCAGGAGCGCTATCCTGCTGGAGAATTGTCCCTCTGCTGTGGTTTGTACACATTAATAGTCAGTTTTTAGATTACCAGTTACATGAAATCCGTCAACTGTACTATATTAATTTAAGTAACTACTTCTGGATTAGCTTCTGCACATTTATATACTTTTGATTTGCCCTCAAATGCAGAAGCATGACTTGATTATTAAGACTGTAATAAGATCTAATCCGAAGTGTTGCATTATTGTAATCTGGTTATATAATTCAGATTACATGTAATCAATTACTACACTGCAGCGCTGAAACCTTTGGATCACTTGTAGATCACCTTTGTCATTAGTTTAGCTACTTTTATTAATTAATTTGTCCCCGAATCCTCAAGCTTGATTAAGCTTTTTTTTCAAAGATGTAATGAATTCAATTCGGCCAGTGGTTCTCCAACTGGTACGCAGAGAAATCACTGATTAAAATGAAAAAATGAACACGCTTTAACACATACAAAAACAACGGTATGATCAGTAAATTGATTTTAATAGGCTACACCTTTTATTTTAATGTAAATGTCCTATTGTTTGTCATATTCTATCATTTGAAGCTAATCTCTTTCCCTGAGATGGGTTGCAGCTGGAAGGGCATCCGCTGCGTAAAAACGTGCTGGATAAGTAGGCGGTTCATTCCGCTGTGGCGACCCCAGATTAATAAAGGGACTAAGCTGACAAGAAAATGAAATAAATGAATGAAGCTAATCTCCCCATATTTGTAACGGTTGTTGGGGTATGTATCTCGTATTTTGACAGGAATAGTAAAATCACTTGCTTCTCTGTCACACAAAGCCTACTCTAACGCGCAGTTAGCAGATCTAATTTAAATATGTAAATCCAATTCATATATTTAAAATACAAGTTAATGTTTAGATTTTAAAGATATACAAATAAGTCATATATCAGCCTGATCTCATGAGGAATCGTATTTCACGTTTTGTCAGTTTCATGGCTAATTCAGAGTTCAGTCGTATGAAAATGTACGATTTTAAAAAGGAGGCGTGGCACTTAACTCCACCCCTAACCCCAATCGTCATTGGGTGATGAGCAAATCATACTAAGCTGTACGAATTAGATCGTATGAATTCATACGAATTAGCCACTGAATTAAAAAGATACGAATTGCCGTGAGATTGTGTTGCATATAAACATGTAAACATTTATCAAAAACAGCTTGTATATGAATATAATAGCCCATGTTTATGTGGTCCAAGGAATATTTGCAGGTGTTGATGAACAGGCTACTTCATGATAATGCTTTACATCATGTAAGTGCAGCAGTTTTCTTTATACTTATTAACAACAGCGGCATTTTTAATGAACTTTTAAAAGCACATTGTAATTTAAATGTTGATGTCTTAATATTTTTAGGGGTTTTCACCTTTATTATGACAGGACAGTAGAGAACTCAAGACAGGAAAGCATTGGGAGTAGAGAGAGGGGAAGGGTCAGCAAAGGACCTCGAGCCGGGAATCAAACTCAGGTCGCCACGAGTATGTTAGTGCTACATGTCTTCGCGCAGTACCACTTGGCTACTGGTGCCTACATGTTGATGTTTTATTTATTATTTACCTGTAAGCACACTACAGTGTTAATGTTCAAACTATTTATAATGGTTAAAGCGGCTGACAATTATAAATAATCATAATAACAGGAATCTGCCATGTGTTTGAACTGTGCAGCTGTTTGCAACAAGTGAATGAGAGAACTTCATTTCCGGCTGAACTAACCCTGAGCATCTGTCCAGCACTGATGATCTCTGATTGCTGGGGGTCTTCTGATTGTCATCGTTGTTGTTGAGTTTTGTGTTGGATTAATGTGTTGTTATTATTATTATGTGTTACACTATTATAACACAACAAACACATGATGAAAATGGTCATTATATTCCTGACAGCTTGTGCAGACACACTCAACAGCCGACTCTTCATGATATGCTGGGATAAACACACATGAATGCGGAGACGCTCCAGTTTCACAGTTTTATTGTGGATGAGAAGCGCAGCAGCGTTCGCTCTGTTCACATTTGATCTGCTGCTGCTGCTTCACACGTTCACATCTCTCCCTCGTCTGTTCATCAAGTATTAAAGTCACAACTAGAACACACAGAACCCAGCAGAACCCACAAACACAACAGCTGGAGCCGAGGAACTGACAGAGGCTGACGATGCACACACACACACACACATTCACAGACACACACTCAATTCAAATACATCTGTCACAAACACACACATGCTGCACACAGACTCACACTCAGTTCAGTCAACACACACACACACACTAAGCTCATGCTTAAACTCACATAAATGCACACACACACACACACACACTTTAAAACACACTCGCTTTCAATCCAACTCACTCTGCATACACACAAAAATCACTCTGTCAACACACAATATACACACACACACACGCAATTCACACACTCTACACACACCCAAACTCATTCTATACACACTCACTAGATACATGCACACATTCTACACACACACTCTGTACACACTACACGAACACACTTTCAATTAAAGTTGCACACGTACACAAATCACTCAGCTCCACACACACTCAATGCAACTCACACACTCTAGACACAAACAAAATTACTGATTCCCACTGACACACACTCCCTACATACACAACAACAACACACACACACACACACACACACACACACACACACACACACACACACACACACACACACACACTCGATTCAAATACATCTGTCACAAACACACACATGCTGCACACAGACTCACACTCAGTTGTCAACACACACACACACTAAGCTCATGCTTAAACTCACATAAATGCGCACACACACACACTTTAAAACACACTCGCTTTCAATCCAACTCACTCTGCATACACACAAAAATCACTCTGTCAACACACAATATACACACACACACACGCAATTCACACACTCTACACACACCCAAACTCATTCTATACACACTCACTAGATACACGCACACATTCTACACACACTCTCTGTACACACTACACGAACACACTTTCAATTAAAGTTGCACACGTACACAAATCACTCAGCTCTACACACACTCAATGCAACTCACACACTCTAGACACAAACAAAATTACTGATTCCCACTGACACACACTCCCTACATACACAACAACAACACACACACACACACACTAAAGCTGTTGTGCTGCTGATGGAGCGGCGAGTCTCGCAGTAACTGAACTCCATCAACACTGCAGCGCTGGAAGCTTTTATTGTGTGTCAGATCTGATGTTGTTTCTCATCTGTTCAGTGTTTAAATCCAACAACACAAACACATCTGATCTGATGATGAGCTACACACACCTGTCAATCAAACATTTCCAATAGCATCAGTGTGTCATAATACACACACACACACACACACAGCGCAGTATAAATAAGGCCTTCAGTGCTGAAACGCACACACACACGCGGCGTCTGGAAGCACTCGAGCATCACAGTCACAAGCAAACGCAGCATGGAGGAAGATTGTGCTTAACTGATGTCAATATTAAGCAAGTATGCCCTTATATTGTCCATAACACAACGCAGAAACATCAGATATTCATTACAGGATGATCATCTAATAACACTCTTCATAAGCTTCATTATCAGTGTCCAAAGCAAACCTCATATCTTTGTGGATCATATTATAATATATGTGGCCTCACAGCAGGAAGGTCGCTGGTTTGAGTCCCCTTGGTGTTTCTGTGTGGAGTTTGCGTGTTCTCCCCGTGTTGGCGTGGTACAGTCCAAACACATGCGCTGTGGGGGAATTGATGAACTAAACTGGTGCGTGTGTGAATGAGTGTGTATGGGTGTTTCCCAGTACTGGGTTGTTGCTGGAAAACATATACTGGAATAGTTGTCGGTTCATTCCGCTGTGGTGATTTCTGAAATAGAGACTAAGCTGAAGGAATAATTAAATATGACTATTATTTGTTTTCCTTCTAGTAAACATGTAAGCATGATCCGATCAGCAGAGCCACAGAAATATGAAGCAGCACCGCCCATCTCAACACTGATAATAATAATCGCAACTGTTTCTCCATCGTCAAATCTTACTATACTGAAGACTGCAGTTCTGATGCTGGAAGTTCAGCTGTACGTGTGTATCTGCATATAGAGTAACACTGCTTCACAGTTTTAAGTCTTCATTTCGTCCCAGAAGTGTTCTCAGCAGTACTGCATGTCATGCGTGTTGATTTCAGTAAACACCGGCTGTGTCTGCAATCGCCCTCTATACCCTCATTCACTACAGTACACTAATATAGTCCACTTAAACCAGCGAGTGCATTGAAGGAGATGCCGCCATTTTTGTTTGTGCTTTACATGTTGATGAAAGCAAAATATAAAAATAAAAACGTCTTAATTAGACTTTGTGATTGTTATTTAACGCAAATCAGATCGCAGGACTGCGTAGAAATTAGCCACTTTTCTGACAATGCCTAATATTGTTACGTTTCCTTTTGAGATCAGGTTGGAAAATTCGAGTGAGGTGTACGCGAAACTAATTTTATGAATTGTCAAAAAAAATTTTTGGCTAATTTCTAGGAATTCCTACAATTTAATTTTAATTTATAACGTATGATGCGTTAAAGGGGGCGTGTCCTCAAACCCCACCCCTAACCCTATGAGCAAATCCTATTCAAACGTATGAATTATCCACTAAAAAAAATGACGGACTGCAGTGAGATTTCGCATTAAATGGATTTGGCATTCCATCTCATTTGAGCGCGCGCAAAGCTAATTTATGATTTGTGCAAATTCCACATCGTTTTGTTCACTCGAATTTTCCAACCTGATCTCACGTGGACACCTAACAATTTTACATACTGTCAAAAAATTATTTGTACAAATTCATACAATTTAATTTGTATGAAAACGTAATTTTTTTAAAGAGGGTGGGGCCACAAAACCCACCCCTAACCCTATGACTCGTTGGGGGATGAGCAAATCCTATTAAAATGTATGAATTAGCAAATCACGAACTGCCGTGAGATTTCTCATCAAACGTATTGCGCATTCCCCATCAATGATGAGCAAATTATGCTAAAGATTGCATTGAGATTGCGTTAAAATTTGCAGTTAAATTATGTGAATTTGTGCTTTAGATATAATCGAAGTGAATTACGCACTTTCATGTCAAATGCATTCCACATCATTTGCGCTGCGAGAACGTAATTTTTCATTTTCACTAATACTTAATTCCGCATTTGAACCCAGCATTAGTAATGATCAAAGGATTTTTGTATGTTTTTTACCTCACTCAATTTTTACAACCTGATCTCACAAGGAAATGTAAATTTGTACAAATTTATTCGGTTTAATTTGTAAGAAAATGTAATTTTTTAAAAAGAAGAAGTGGCTACAAAATCCACCCATAATCCTATGACTCATGGAGAGGAGGAGCAAATCATACTAAAATGTACGAATTAGCCACTGAATAAAAATTACGAATTAAAAAAAAAAAAACGTGTTGCGCAATCCCCGCCATTAGCAAATAACAAATTGCACTGAGATCTTGTTAAAGTTTGCAGTTGAATTATTTAAATGTGTGCTTTAGATGCAATTGAAGTGAATTCTGCACTTTTGCGTCAAATGCATTCCGCATCATTTGTGCCGCACGAAGGTAATTCTTAATATGCGCAAATACTTAACTACGCATTTGGTGTGAACCCAGCACTAGTAATAAAGCAAACTATTTTGTAAAATGTTTTTCACCTTGAATTTTCCAACCTGATCACACAAGGAAACGTAACTATTTTACGTATTGTCGAAAAAGTGGCTAATTTGTACTAATTTAAAGGGTTTAATTTGTATGAAAATGTAGTTTTTTTTAAAACGAGGCGTGGCCACAAACCCTGAGCCTACTCCTCATTGGGGGATGAGCAGATCATACTAAAAATGTATAAATGAGATCGCACAAATGAATATAAATTAGCCATAAAATCAAAGAATTCCGTACTGCTGTAAGATTTCACATAAAACGCGTTGCACATTCCATATAATTTGTGCCACGCAAAGATAATTCTTAATTTGCGCAAATACTTAATTCCGCATTCGGTGTGAACCCACCATTTTTTAGTTTTTTTTTACTTCACTCGAATTTTCCAACCTGATCACACGAGGAAACGTAACTATTTTACGTATTGTCAGAAAAGTAGCTAATTTGTACAAATTCATAAAGTTTTAAAGGAGGAGTAGCCACAAGCCCCACCCCTAAGCCTACGATTCATTGGAGGAGGAGCAAACCAAAACAAAAACGTACAAATGAGATCGTACAAATAAATGCGAATTACCCACTAAATCAAAAAGTTCCGAACTGAACTGAGATTGAGTTGGAATTTTGAGTTATTTGAATTTGTGCGCTAGACGTGATTGAAGTGAATTACGCACATCATCTGCACCACTCAAAGGTAATTCGCGCATTTGCGTTAATGTTCACTAAATACTTAATTCAGTTTAGTGTGAACCCAGCATTAATAATAAAAACAGCGTATTATAACTTCTGTCATGTGTACAAAATGACAATTAACAATACAATACTTATACAATTTAAAAAATAAATAACTTGTATAGAAACTTATACCGATAGTGAACGCCATCTTGTGGTCAAACGCAGAAATTCATTCCGTGCGCAAACTCTCAGTGCATTATGGGTATTCTCATTGAGTGCTGTTGAGTGTACTCATTATTGCAGTGCATTGTGGGATTGATTTAGTGCACTTCAGAACGTCCACTGTGGTTTTGGACACCACTACAAATGGCGGCTCCCTTATTAGTGCACTATTAAGGGTATAGGGTGCGATTTCAGATCATTTCAACAATGGCTGCATTCCAGTCCAGTTTTGTATCCCCTTCACTCGCTAACATCTTCTTCCCTCATTTATTACACCACACAAGTGTCCACTACTGGCGGAGCATCTGAATGGGTTGAAATGAAACACCCTTGTACACTGTTGCCTGGGTGGATATATGAAGTAGACTCGCTCCTCTGTCAAGGGATCAAGGGTATATCCATGTAAGCTTCCCTCGTTCACTTAATGAAGTGGAACACACTTTAAAATGGCATTGAGGATTCCACCGAGGGAACAAGAGAAGGGGAGCTCACAAGTGTGTGTCGTGGATTGGAACGCAGCCAACAGCAGGACTCAAACTGGACCGTAGTGAGCATCGGCTCTAGTCATTTTGTGCAGATTTAGTCTTTCTCTCCATCTCCAGCAAACTCAGCACAGCTCTGAGGATTGATTGGCCACACACACACACACACACACACACACACACACACACACACACACACACAGTATAAAATATACACTCTTCTAGACCCTGGGGTCGTAAATAAAAAACACACACATGTGCATCAGTAGCTGGTGGACGTAAAACCAAAAACACTGAAGCTTCTTTAGGAAACACTGAATGCATAATAAACGCGTCCCGGTTTGGCTTGATGTCCGTCCCCGCAGGAGCGCGAGTAACTGGGACACAATCGGTGCAAAACTACGGTAAATGTGCGAGGTTTACTGCATTGCACTCGGGTTAAGGCGAAGAGTTTGCAGTGGAAGCAATGTAAACTTAAGGCAGCGTGAAATCTGACACTCTCCGTCAGCACAGGAGAAAATACCACAGTACACCTGAAAGCGCAGTGAAAGTGATTGTGACTGCATTATAATCATTATTCAGTACATCGAGTATACAAATCTATATCTTCCTCCATTTCTCAGTGAATATTCAATGTATTTTGGTGCATTTAAAAAAAACAGATTTATAAACAGATATATATTTATTACAATAATAATTTAGTCAACAAAAATATCCAGAAATTAAAAGAAAATATCATTAAATTCAAACTAAAACCTACAAAATTTCAAGAAAATGGTTTTTTGTTTTTGCTCGTCTTGATTTTTCCTGTTTTAAATGTGTATTTAATATTTTTTTATAGATTTAAATGTGTTTAAAGCGTTATCGTAGGTTATTTGACTAGTGTATATGCACAAATATTATATTGTACAGCTAACTATTAGAAATAAGGCCTGAAGACTGAAATGTTTTGTGTATATATCATCTCTATTCACTGAGGGATGGATAAACACATGCTTTTTTAAAGGGGCTGTGCTCATTTCTGCTGTGCACTCGATATGATACTATAGTAAGAGTTGTGTAGTAAATCTACCCTGAAGTACTACAGTAGGGGGAAATATTCAATAACGTCAATAAAGAGAAAGAAAATCAAGCAAAAAAATGAATGTTTGGAGATGCAATGTTCTATAAGTTTTGTAAAAACAATAAATAAATTAACATTTTTATTCAGATGTATAATTTATCTGTTCCTAAAGATGTTCATGTGTCTTGATTTATTAAATATAACAGTTTAATAACACTGTTTTGCAAATGCTCCACACAAAAAATCTATATTCACTAATAAATGGATGAAAATGTAGATTTCTGAAGGTGTTATAGACTACATGGTGTATAATAAATCTACCCTGAATTACTATAGTAAAAACTATTAAATACAATTTCAATAAAGAGCAGAAAAATGAAAAGAATCATACAAATATTTAAATTTAGTTGCAATTTTGTAGCTTCATAAAGAGAAAAAATAATGGACCAAATATTTTCAGGATATTCAGGAGGTGTGCTCATTTATGTTAATATAAAACACTACATGATCTATAATAAATCGACCCTGAATTACTACAGTAACAACTAATAAATAAAAATTCAATAAAGATCAAAAAATCAAGAGAATTATAAAAATATATTAAATTTAGTTGCAATTTTGCAGCTTTGTAACCTCATAAAGAGAAAAAAACACAAAAAATAAATGTAACTGAAATTGTGGAGTTTGTAATTTTGTAGAAATAAATAAATAAATGAAGCATTTTTAATCAGATGTATAATTTATCTGTTCCTAAAGATGTTCATGTGTCTTGATTTATTAAATATAACAGTTTAATAACACTGTTTTGCAAATGCTCCACAAAAAAAAAAATCTATATTCACTAATAAATGGATGAAAATGTAGATTTCTGAAGGTGTTATAGACTACATGGTGTATAATAAATCTAATAATAAAACTATTAAATACAATTTCAATAAAGAGTAAAAAAAATTAAGAGAATCATACAAATATTTAAATTTAGTTGCAATTTTGTAGCTTCATAAAGAGAAAAAAATAATGGACAAAATGTGTTTTACTGAAATTTTGGAGTTTGTAATTTTATAATTTGTATTTTTATAATAATAAATAAATAAATGAGCATTTTTATTCAGATGTATAATTTATCTGTTTCTAAAGATGTTCATGTGTCTTAATGTATTAAATTTAAATTTAAACACTGTTTTGCAAATGCACCACAAAAAAAGTCCATATTCACTAAAAAATGGATGAAAATAGATTTCTGATGGAGGTGTGCTCATTTATGTTACTGTAAAACACTACAAGGTCTATAATAAATCTACCCTGAATTACTATAATAAAAACTATTAAATACAATTTCAATAAATTGTAAAATCATAAAAATATATTAAATTTAGTTGCGATTTTGCAGCTTTATAACCTCATAAAGAGAAAAAAAACTGGAATTTTGGAGTTTGTAATGTAATATTTGGTAGTTTAGTAAATAAATAAATAAATGAAGCATTTTTATTCAGATGTATAATTTATCTGTTCCTAAAGATGCTTTGATCTATTAAATATAACAGTGTTTTCCAAATGCACCACAGATGTTCCAGAATACATCGACCCTGAAGTACTACAGGAACAACTATTGAATAAAATGTCAATAAAGAGCAAAATAAAAAATCAAGAGCATCATAAAATATATGAAATTTAGTTGCAGGTTTGTCTCCGCATGATTAATCCAGTGTATACCTGATCTATTCCTCAAGCTGTTTGGTGATCAGTCTCTTCTTTAAATGATTTAAACTCTATTGAAGCCCTGCTCAAACACACTCCTGCAGCTCTCAAACAAGCCTGATGCACTGGGTGAGCTTGATCAGGAGTGTTCAATGAGGGTTAAAGCTGAACTGTGCAGAGCTGCGGCCCTCCAGGAGCTGAGTTTGACCTCTGTGCTTTAATAGATCATCTTTGGGTCAGATCTCCTTCCTAAATCAGTCTATATTCACTAAATGTTTCCTGCACGCTCTGTAGTAAATCCACGCTGCAGTACTGTGGTATTTCCCCCTGTGTGTGTGTGTGTGTGTGTCAGTGTTTGGGTGGGATGACCACCACCGGCTCTCCCACACGAGGGCGCCACATCAGCACCTGCGCATCATTAGCGTTGGGTTTGACTAAAGCGTTCGCAGGAATGGCTTCGTTTTTTCCCAGGATCTGCGGCGGCTCCTGTGCTGTGGGTTCACACAGTGCTGCTCTCTGACCCAGCGGTTTCTCTGGGTCGACGGCGATGTGCAGACGCATCCGCCAGCGCACCGTCTGCAGCACCAGCACCTCGCCTGTGCTCTGACTGATGGCCACCAGCCACGTGCTGAAGCTCTGGTCCCTCCAGATGCTGCTGAGCTGCGGGACGCTGCTGTCGCTCACCGGGACGCCCCACGTCACGCTCGGGTAGAAGTTATCGTTCATGCTGACGGTGAAGCGCGTGTCTTTTTTGGTGGGGCCGGTGATGGTGCAGGTCTCGGTGGTGTTGCCGTACCACGGGTAGTTGACGCCGTCGGAGTCGCTGATGGCCTGGATTTTACCATCTCGCAGGTCTGGAAGCTCCCAGCTGGACCTGCAGGGATATAAAGCATGAGATGAGCTGTGAAAGCTGTGTCTAGTGTGTGTGTGAGTGTGTGTGTGTGTTTGAGCTTAGAGTGGCACACAGATGATGTTCTCTATCTCTCTGAAACTGACCCCTTCAGGCTTTGATCCTGATTGTGGCGTTTTGGTGTCTGTCGCTTTAAATGCAAATGAGATTGAGCTGTATTCAGAAGAGGGCGGAGCTACAAACGTCACCATAGTGAGACAGATGTAAAACAGCACTATGTGTGTGTTGTCAGTGCTGGTCAGGAGTGCGTTTCCCAAACAACGACGTATCTCACGGCTGAACTATCATAGTACGATGCATCGTTTGGGAAAAGAACAATGTAGTGACGAGTGTTTTCCAAAACCCATAGTTTCTCTCTCGCTGATCCATCACTACTCATATATATATCTATACATTATCATTATTGTTATTGTTGTTGTTGTTGTTATCATTATTATTATTATTATTATTATTATCATTATTGTTATCAATAATAATAATATTATTAATATTATTATTATTAATAAAAGTATTGATTTTAGTAATGATATATTTTTTATTAATAATATTACTATTTTTAATAATATTATTATTTTACTACTATTATTATTATTAATGTTATTATTATAATTATTACTATAATATCTATTATTATTGCTATTATTATTATTATCATTATTATTATTATTATTAATAATAATAATAATATTGTAACTATTAATGTTAATTTTATTATAATTATTATAAATTGTATTAATAATATATTTTATTGTTAATATTACTATTATTAATATTATTCTTTTATTATTATTTTTATTATTATCATTACTTTTGTATTGTATTATTAATATCATTATTTTTTTTATTAATATTATTATTATTATTAATGTTATTATTATACTTATTACTATTATATATATTATTGTTGCTATTATTATTAATATCATTATTATTATTGTTATTAATAATAATAATAATAATAATATTGTAACTATTAATGTTAATATTATTATTAATAATATTATTAATTTTATTAATAATATATTTTTATTATTAATATTACTATTATTAATATTATTCTTTTATTATTATTAATATTATTATTATTATCATTACTTTTGTATTGTATTATTAATATTATAATTTTTTATTATTAATATTAATATTATTATTTATGTTATTATTATAAATAATACTATTATTATTATTACTATTATTAATAATATTATTTATATTATTATTATTATTAATATTATTATTATTATTATTATTAATATTAGTAGTAGTAGTATTCATATTATTATTAAGTAGGATATTGTTTTTTTTTGGGTTTTTTTTTTTTGTAAAAGTCTATTTTTACACATTGACACAGGCCCATGTGATATACAGTAGGCTACAGACACGTCTTAATAAATAACCTGCTATAAATGAAAGCATTAGCGTTTGCTGTGTTTTCTGTTTTCACAAGCTTTAGAGATGAAACAAATTCTGCTGGTAAATACAGGTCACCTACAGCTTTCGTCATGAGCCACGACAGTGTTCAAAATGACATCAATGTTTTCAAAGTGCACTGCGAAGGGAACGCAATAGTAAACATGAAGATCACCTAAACTGACTGTCGAAATAGTTTAAAAGCAAATTACAGCTAAGAGGTGAAGCTGCAAGTTCCAAGTCAGCAGCTCAAACACTCTAATGGCTAATGGACAGACGGCTGCTTCTCACTCAGGCCTGCTGGACATGCTAATGAGATGGAGAGATGCGCACTAGTGGGCGGGGCTTTCCCCCTCTGATGACATGTACAAAGGGAGAATGTCAATCACAGTGTGATCATAAACAATACAATTAATTCATGTTGAGCATCAGAGGCTGCTGGTGATATTCACACACACACACACACACACTATCAGACACTCAGAGCGCTTCTATTATTATTCCCCTGGTGATAATCAAAACCCTTGTGTGTTGAAGTCATGTGTTTCGTTTTTTCCCATGATGCTCTACTGCTGATGGCAGTTCTGGGAGAAAGGTCACACTTTTCCTGCATCAGTGAATCGATATGTGGAGCTGCAGCGCCTGTCCCACACACACACACACACACACACACACACACACACACACACACACACACACACACACACACACACACACACACACACACACACACACACACACACATCCGAGAGCTGATCTACCTCACATTGAAGGACACTGCATTACTGCCCACACAAACATACACACACACACACACGTACAGCTATCTTTATGGGGACTTCTCCTAGACATGATGATGTTGTACTGTACAGTCTGTATATTCTCTCATCTCCCCCTAAACTCAGCCCTCACAGCAAACATCTGCACTTTTACATCTTCACTATACCTCAGTCTGGCTGATTTATGAGCCGTTTCCCTCATGAAGACCAAAATAAGGTCAAAATTTGCTGGTATTGCTATACTTGTGGGGACATTTGGGACACCGGTCATTCTCCTTCAGCTTAGTCACTTATTTATCAGGGGACACCACAGTGGAATAAACCGCCAACTATTCCAGCATATTTTTTACACAGCAGATGCCCTTCCAGCTGCAACCCAGTACTGGAAAACACCCATACACACTCATTCACACTCATGCACTACAGCCAGTGTAGTTGATCAGTTCCCCTATAGCGCATGTGTTTGGACTGTAACCGGAGCACCCGGAGGAAACCCACGCCAACACGGGGAGAACATGCAAACTCCACACAGAAACACCAACTGACCCAGCCGAGACTCAAACCAGAGACCTTCTTGCAGAGAAAAAACAGTGCTAACCACTGAGCCACTGTGCCGCCTGATATAAAACTCATTTTATTTATTTATTTATAACATTTTTTGCTAATTTTTAATATTTAAAAATGATGAAAATTCTGCAAAATGAATAACAGACAAACATAACAACACGCGCACACATTAACTAATATACTCATATAAGGTACAGCTTATATTACAGTGTTCCCTCTTTGCTCATGTGTTCCCCGTACTAGAGAAAGAACATACTGTATGGAGGGAATTTACCATAGTAATTAATGTAGTTTCCCACAGTCCAAACACATGTGGTACAGGTGAATTGGGTAGGTTAAATTGTCCATAGTGTATGAGTGTATATGGCTGTTTCCCAGAGATGGGTTGCAGCTGGAAGGGCATCTGCTGTGTAAAACTTATGCTGGAATAGTTGGTGGTTCATTGTTCTGTGGCCACCACAGATTAATAAAGGGACTAAGCCAAGAAAGAAAATGAACGAATGAATGGGTAATTAATGTAGTCACTTATTTTCTTACTATAGTAGTTAGTAGTAGCAGTTCGGAAACACTAAAGTACTGTGGTATTTTTCATACACAACTGGTATTTACTAGCACTGCAGCTTTTCAACTGTTTCTGAGTTGTCAAAATGTTGCGTAAATTGCGTAACGTCATCTTGACTGATATATCAGCTGCTGTTCTGCCCTGATAACACACACACACACACACACACACTCACTCATATTTAGTTTTCTCCTTGACTCTCTTAGGCTGTGCCTCAATCAGCACTCCAGCTCTTGAGGTCACTGATGATCTTGGTTTATACTAATAATTAAATTCAGGGGTGCAACTGCTCATTTACTGATGGGTATGCAGCTTCAGCTTTTGTGCCCCCCTCAATCCAATTATATTTTATAACAGGCAGGTGATAGTACCAAAATATTTCCATCAATAAATGAAAGATATTTTTTCCTCATTAACATGCTCCAAACAAAAACATGTCACAGTTCTGAACACAACTGAAGCAGTAAAGGTAAATTACATTAAGCATGTTAAGTCACAAAGACCTACACCTCATCCCTCCGCAAATTTCTCCTCAATTTCATTTCCACACTAAGTGTTTACAGCACCTTGACTTGCATTTCTTTTATACTTTTTGTACTACATTTGTCGAAACAAAATGATAGATATGGGAGTGCTTAAAGGCAAAAGAACTTAGCAATTACTTCTCGCATGCACACTGTGAGAGATGTACAGTCTGTGTTTGCATGAACAACTGACTGAAACTGCTATTACACCTCTCACAAAGTGAAATAAAAAAGACTGTAAAATGTTTAAGTGTAAAAAAACAAACCTGCCACCTGCCTGGAATGATCTATTTTATTAAAATGTTACGGGGAAAACTTTGTAGCTGAAATTAAAATAGTTTAGAGCAAAAGAAGTTACCAAAAGGCCTGATGAATCAACATGAGATAATATTATTATGATTTTTATTTAATAAAATACAATACTATACGCGTATGAAATGCTAAATAAACATTTTGAACAAAAAAAATGTGTATTTATTTTATATTATTTGAAACTTTTAATATGGATAATTTCAAAATAGTTTTGGCACAATTGCGACCCCACATCTGTGGCGCCCCTATGCACTGCATTTACTGCACACCCCCTTTTTGCGCCACTGATTAAATGATTAGTATGCAGCTTAAAGTGCAATTTAAAAACTTAACTAGGTTAATTAGGCAAGTCATTAGACAACAGTGGCTTGTTCTGTATTCCCAAACTTTTCAGCCCGCGACCCCAAAAAAAGCAATGTCAGTGACTCTCACGAGTCCCCCATTTCTCAAGTCGGTTATACTTTAAATATGCAAATGTTGCACAAACAACTATAGGCATATATAAACATGAGCATATTGACAACAACACAAACGTGCAACAGTCTAATAAGAATATAATATTTTATAGTCATTTATTAATTACATTTTATATTAATACAAAAAATTGATGGCGGATTTGTATGTGTATGTTGTTGTTGTTTCCTTAAAGTTACTATTAACTGTCTTATTAATTCTCCTTCAGCTTAGCCCCTTAATTCATCAGTGGTCCCACAGCGGAATGAACCAACAACTATTCCATGATAAGTTTTACACAGTTGATACCCTTCCAGTTGCAACCTAGTTCTGGGAAACACCCATACACATTCATTTCACACACACACTCAACTACTATTATTTAATTACATATGCTGAAACAGTTGGTGGTTCATTCCACTGTGGCAACCCCTGATTAACTAAGGGACTAAGCTGAAGGAAATGAATGATTTTTATATCTTAACACTGACACATATGCACAGTAGTGGTGTTCATGTTATTACTATTATAATTATTATGATACAGTTAGACGTAGTAACTTCTGTCATGCTACATTTTACCATAGTAAACTTAAGTGTACTATAGTATTTTTTTGGAAAAACCCACCACACGTGTACAGATGCATTGTTGCGGTAATGAACACAGGATATGATGTCACGTACGCACAAAGGAAGTGAAACCACTGATAACAGAAATACATGTATTTGCATTATATTAATGGAGCGTTTCGTCTGCGGGGGTTTGATTTAAAGCAGGTCTGAATAAAGAGAGTGCGTCTGCCGTCTCCAAATGACTTTAAAAGGTGCTTTTTGTTTCACACAGGAAATAGGGCAAAGTGTAATGTCTTAAACAGGAAGTAGGGCAAGAGAAACCTCTAACCGTAGGCAACCGTCATATCAACAAATCAGCACACTTTACACTCACAAGTTTGCAACATAAGCAGACTGACAGACTGAGAAACATTTAGACACACCAGAGTTTCAACTAGAGTTTCAAATATTGCTTCACATTTAAAAACTAAAGTCATTTATAGTAAATACTGCAGTGTTTAAACCATACTATACAGTTCATGAATTATTCTGTTGTGGTGATTCTGCAGTTGCTATGGTAACAACAACTACAGTGATTGATCTGTTGTGGTGATTCTACAGTTGCTATGGTAACAACAACTATAGTGATTGATCTGTTGTGGTGATTCTACAGTTGCTATGGTAACAACAACTATAGTGATTGATCTGTTGTGGTGATTCTACAGTTGCTATGGTAACAACAACTATAGTGATTGATCTGTTGTGGTGATTCTACAGTTGCTATGGTAACAACAACTACAGTGATTGATCTGTTGTGGTGATTCTACAGTTGCTATGGTAACACAACAACTATAGTGATTGATCTGTTGTGGTGATTCTACAGTTGCTATGGTAACAACTATAGTAATTGATCTGTTGTGGTGATTCTACAGTTGCTATGGTAACAACAACTAAAGTGATTGATCTGTTGTGGTGATTCCACAGTTGCTATGAAAACACAACAACTAAAGTAATATAAACAAATATTCCTATATATATATGATAGGATGTGATAAGGAGAATCACTCGAAACTTCATCTAAAACATCGTCATATTCGTTTAAATGTATTTAAAAAGCAGAGCAGGAAGTAATGAATGCACATCTGAATGCAGCTTGACTAATGACTCCACTGATAATTAACTGCATAATTAATGATCCAG
Source organism: Danio rerio (assembly GCF_052040795.2). Taxonomy (NCBI): domain Eukaryota; kingdom Metazoa; phylum Chordata; class Actinopteri; order Cypriniformes; family Danionidae; genus Danio; species Danio rerio. Next base: position 79,722,085 of record NC_141025.1, read on the forward strand.
CAGAGATGCTGATAATCACACACTTCAGTTAGTTTGCAGCGTCCTTCTACCACTGATTACACTCTATAAATAATTAAGAACTGCTTTTATTCTAGCCGAAATAAAACAAATAAGACTTCCTCCAGAAGAACAAATATTATCAGACATACTGTGAACATTTTCTTGCTTTGTTAAACATCATTTGGAGAATATTTAAAAAAGAAAAAAAAATTCAAAGGGGGTGAATAATTCTGACTTTACCTATATGAGCAATATCACACGAGTAGCAGTGTGATATGGCTGTATATCGGCACTGTTGGGAGGCGTGCATTGGCATGAGGCCGCAGGCCGAGTGCCTTAGTGCCCCCACCAGTGCCGATATACAGCCATATCACACTGCTACTTTTACACTTTAGATCTGTAGTGTCTGCTTTCTGCTGGCTGTATGTGGGCGGAGTAATACACAAAGGGTAAAGAGGCTGCAGGAGTTCTGATATTGCAGAATATCACACGGCCATCAGCCAATCAGATTTGATAACCAGACAGAACTGTTGTATAAATATATATATATATATATATATATATATATATATATATATATATATATATATATATATATATATATATATATATATATATATAAAGTATAACATGTAACAAGGAAACTAAAATAGTGTTAAAAAAGTTTTTTAAGTTTTAAAATGTTGGGTTGGGTTGTTGTAACCCAATGTTGGGTTTGCCAATATTTGACCCAACGTTGATTTAACCAGCATTAACTATAGTAAACATCAGCTAAAAGAGTAATAATCAGAGTGAGTAATGATAATAATACATACTAAAAATAAACAATCATTCATTCATTCATTTTCTTTTCAGCTTAGTCCCATTCTTAATCTGGAGTAGCCACAGCGGAATTAACCCGCTAACTATTTCAGCATTTTTTTTTACACAGCGGACGGCCTTCCAGCTGCAACCCATACATCCTCATTCATTACAAACAATTTAGCTTATTCAATTCACCTGTACCGCAAGTCTTTTGGGGGAAACTGGAGCACCCGGAGGAAACTCATGCCAACACGAGGAGAACATGCAAACTCCACACAGAAACACCAACTGATCCAGCCAAGGCTCGAACCAGCAACCTTCTACCCACATGCTACCCATATGGACAAACTGAACTATTAAATTTAATTGAAAAAATTAACCCAATGTTATGTTTGGCAATATTTGACCCAACATGAGTTACAAAAATAACCAGCATTTACTATAGTGAAGATCAAATAATAATAATAAAAAAATAATAATAATAATAATAATAATAATAATAATAACAAATATTAATAATAACAAATATTAATAATGATGATAATAATAATAATAATAATAATAACAAATATTAATAATAACAATAATAATAATAATATCAACATATTAATAATAATAATATTAAATGTTAATAATAATAATAATAATAAATAATAAATAATAATAATAATAAATACAATATTCATAAAATAATAAAAAATAATAAATAATAATAAAAAAAACAACAACAACAATAATAATAATAATAATGATATAGTGAGTTATTATTATGATCCATCATTTATCATTATTTTGTGAGTGTCTCATATATTCAGTTTGCATCACTGTTTCTCCTTCATTCCTGTTGATATAAATGAGTGTGGAAGTAAAGCTGACTGTAGTGGACTCTTGTCAGTCAGCAGATGTGAAGGGTCAGAGAGCAGACAGAGACACTATTTTAGTGTCTGCATCAAATTACACTCACAAAACGGACTTCAGTGCAAATAAAGAGACTTCTGAAAATAAATAAACATGTCATTATACATATGTCATCATTACACACACACACACACAAACACAGACAGATATACATATATATATGTGTGTGTGTGTGTGTGTGTGTGTGTGTGTGTTTGTGTATGTGTGTGTGTGTTATTAATTAAATGATTAATTATTATTGACATGGGAAGTAAATACAGATATCAGATGACAGATATTGGCATGTAAATAACATTACAGTAGTTACTATAACTGTTTTTGAACTATACTATAGTAAACTACACTGTGCACATTATATTATCTTCAACTCTTCATTAATGAACACTCCAGCATACTGTAGAATAAACTGTAGTGCACTGATCAGCTGTAATAGTGTACTTTACTGTGGAGTATTGCAGTATAATATAGGCTATAGTTGATGAACACTGAGTTTACTACAGTGTTTAATATAAATGTCTATGGTATATTTTGCAATCTGAGTATTTGCACCTTTAATAAGCCATTAAATGAATCAGTTTTCCCCTAAATTATGACTTAATCCATTATTGTATACAGTATAACTGTAGTGTCGATGGCTGATCTGAATCCAGAGTGAAGCACACCACATCAGCACACTCTCCTCGTCTCGTCTTCGCCCCTGACACACCGCACACACCGCACACTCTTACATTGTTCGGATCTACTCACATCCCTTTGGATCCGTATTTGTTGTAGAACTCCATGTGGTTGCACGCCTGGATCCAGCCGACCGTCCAGCTCTCCTTGCCGGCAACCGGCGGCACCAGCACCCGGGCGGAGGCGCGGAAGTACGGCGTGCGGTAGCGCAGCACCACGCTGGAGGACTCGTCGATGCTGGTGGGGTTCGAGTCGATGGAGGAGTTGACCTCCAGAACCATGATGCTGTCCCGAAAACTCTTGGGTTTGCATCTGATGCTCTGAATGCAGCCCATCACAAGCAGCACCCGCGGCCACAAGAACATCAACCCGCGGCGGAGCGCGCACTACAGCCGGACCCTCAGAAGAGCGCGCACTAGACGAGCCCTCACACTTGACGATGACCCTCACAATAATGCACACTACACTCCTTAGAATGAGTGCACACTACAGAAGGGATGACCCCCCAGAATCATGCACACTAGACACTGAAGAATTAGTGCACACTTGACAAGGGATGACCCATTCTGTACACTAGACAAGGGATAACCCTTAGAAGTATGCACACTTTAGAAGAGATGACCCTAGAAATAATGCACACTACACACTTTAGAATAAGTGCACGTTGCACAAGGGATGACCCTCAGAATAATGCACACTATACAAGGAATAACCCTCAGTATAACGCACACTAGACAAGGCATGGCCATCAAAATATTGCACACTACACACTTTGAATAACGCACACTACACACGGGCTGACACTCAGAATAACGCAGACTAGACGCGGTTTGAAGGACGCGACGCGCGCGCGCACGCTGAATAAACCACGTACGCGTCGCGTCGCGCTTCTCCCGATGAAAAGAAGAATCTTGCGACGCAGAACAACAACAGAAAAGAAAAGAAAAGAAATAAAAAGAGAGTGTTCGTCAACTTTCCGTCATTGGCGGGCCGCGGTGGCGCTCACGCGTAATGCTGTCCGCGCGCATCACCAAACGGGCATTTCCGCGTCATAACCCCGGCTCACATCACAAATCCAGCGGCTCTGCACACTGCAGGCATGGTGCACGCACAACAGATGATGTTATCCTCCAAACAGAAGTGCAGTGTGTCTGCCAGAAGTGTTTTTCCGCGAGTTCGTCCTTGAGCTTCACTTGCTCACTTTCTGGGGCACTTGTGAGTGCGCATCCAGCCGGTGAACTTCCTCAGCATTCACAAATGAACGAGTCCGCTGTCATGAGCACTCGTGCCGGGATGAGGAGCCCATGACAGGAGCCTCTCCATCACTTCTAATAATCCAGCAGCACCTTCAGCATCATCATCATCATCATCACCACCGCATCAGCCGCAGCTGCTCGACTCGAGCGCGAGTGACGTCACTTCCGCCCCGCGGCGCGCTCTTCATGGGGTCTGTAGTGTTGTGCCCTGTGCTACATTACTCAGAACAGCACACATTTACTCGAGTGAAAGTACTGCTAAATCTAATTAAAATAACGTACATAAAAATATGACATACAAAATATGAATGAACTAGTTATTCTCACGAGTAAAAACAAACATTTAGGAGTAAGTGTAGCTAATAAACAATTTAAAAATACTTACAGTGCAGAGAGAAACACTTAAAACTCATCTTAAATGGATTATAACAATACAGTGGTAACTTAGAATGAGTGATAAAGTATTAAAGTATCTGAATTAATCTGTTGTGGTGATTCTACAGTTGCTATGGTAAAACAACAACAATAGTAGTTGATCTGTTGTGATTGTAAAGTTGCTATGGTAACACAAGAACCACAGTAGTTGATCTGTTTTGGTGAATCTACAGTTGCTATGGTAACACAGCCACTATAGTAATCGGTCTGTTGTGGTGATTCTACGGTTGCTATGGGAACACAACAATTTTATTAATCGATCTGTTGTTGTTATTCTACAGTTGCAACGGAAACAAAACACCAACAGTTATTGATCTATTGTGGTAATTCTACAGTTGCTATGGTAACAAGTACTGTAATAAACCTGTTGTGGTGATTCTAGTTTCTATGGTAACACAACAACTAAAGTAATCGATCTGTTGTGGTGATTCTACAGTTGCTATGGTAACAAAACAACTATAGTAATATAAACAACAAAATACTGTGCAAACGTTTCTGTACAGTATATTTTATACTAGAATACACCACAGTTTACTGTAGTAAAAACTGAAGTACACTACAGTATTTATTAGTTGATCAGTTTACTGTAGTTGATACTACAGTATGCTGGAGCATTCACTAACAAAGTGCTGTAAACACTATTATATATACAGATCTGTGTATAATAGTATTTATATACAGATGTTTAGTAAAAAAAACTGTTTAATTTTGTTCTTCAGTTATCGTGTTCAGTAAAATATAGTACACAAAATTGTACATTATACAGTTTTTTTATTTAAAAACTTCAGGTCTTGACTTATGCTTATTTACTGTATTTCTCTATTCTCTCTCTGTTTTTGTCTGTGTATATACAATTGTTTTTGTATATAGTCTATTTTATATATATATATATATATATATATATATATATATATATATATATATATATATATATATATATATATATATATATATATATATATGGTTCTCTCTGCGTAACATTTGTTTTTTAAGAAAGTCTTAAAATGTAAACAACTTTTAAAAAACATCCCATAATTTAAATATGTTGTCATTTAATAAGAATACGTCAATAAAAAATCATTTTGACAAAAATGTCAGATAGAACAATATTATTCTCAGGCAGGGGTCACCAAACTTGTGACTGGAGGGCCGGTGTCCTGGAGATATTTGCTCCAACCCTAATCAAACACACCTGAACAAGCTAATCAAGGTCTTACTTGGTATACTTTAAACATCCAGGCAGGTGTGTTGAGGCAAGTTGGAGCTAAACCCTGCAGGGACACCGGCCCTCCAGGACCGAGATTGGTGACCCCTGTTCTAAGGTGACGATATATATTCAATTCAGTTCAAACACATGCGGTACAGGTGAATTGGGTAGGCTAAATTGTCCGTAGTGTATGAATGTTTCCCAGAGATGGGTTGCGGCTGGAAGGGCATCTGTTGCGTAAAGCATATGCTAGATAAGTTGGTGGTTCATTCCACTGTGACGACCCCAGATTAATAAAGGGACTAAGCCGAAAAGAAAATAATTGAATGAATATATATATGAAGTATATAACTGAATAACAAAATTAAACAGTTTGTCTATTTTGACCATTTTTTGATTTGTTTTGTTCAGTTTTGTCATGTTTTTGTCTGTGTGAAGTGTTTTATGTCGTGTCTGCAGTTTGGGGTTTCTTGTATGTTTTGTTGTTGAGTCAAGAGTGTAAAATGGTGCAGACAGAAATACCGCATGAATTTAGAAAAACACGTTTTATCGTATAAATGATGTGATGAACTTACAAGCGTCCGTGTTTGAGCACCTTGGAGAACGCCGAACAGCAGCAAAATGCTGACCAGAGTAGTACTACTACGGCGAAGGCAGAGCTTATTAATATTCATGAAGTCACGTGACGTCACGGACGCTTTATTACTGAAGCATCCAGTCACGTGATCATATGTTAATAAGCCATGATTTCATTCGTCAGCATCCTGCCATCCAGCCAATCAGCAGGGCTACTGAGTGCTGATAAATATTCATAAGGCGCGCGCGCTCCCTCCCCATAGTAGCATCGTTATATCTGCTGTGAGCGAGTGCGGCTGGTGCTGAAGCTGAGCTAACAAATACACTGAATATAATGTGTTTTCAGCGCGTGAAGTGAAGCTGTAGATCATCATTATCTGATCTGATCTTCATCTCCAGCAGACTCTCAGGTAGGAGAAGATCAGGCTTCACACTACACCGCTAACCCGCGGCTGACTGCAGCCATTGCTCTGTTTATTGTGCTTAAACGCCTTGTTGTTCATCATTATGCTGGCAGAGATCAGCCATGAGCGTATAATCCCCAAAGAAGATCATTTGTGTATGTATGTGTGTGTGTGTGTGCGTGCAAATGACGTTTAAAGGGCCTAGAAGTGAGCTAAATCCCCACATGAAAAATAATGCAGTAATATATAGTAAATAATATAGTGTTTTAACCATAGTATAGTAAAGTGTATTACACTGTAAGTATTCTAGTATTTACAACTCATTGTTAATAAATGCTGCAGCATACTGTAGTATTAACTACTGCTAGACTGTAATAAATACTTTAGTTTTTACTACAGTAGTATAATATACCCTATAGTTGTCGAAAACTACAGAAAAGGACTGTTTTTATTTGAGTTTAATTACAGCATTTGGCTTAGGACAATGTTTGTGTATAGTTTTTTACGTTTCGTTTATGGCAAGTAGTGTAATAAGCAGGATAAAGTACATCCAGTCAGTTGTTTTTTCTGAACAAAGCTTTCCGTGGATAAACCTGTAGGGCTTTATTCTGCGATAACAACCTCCTGGATGTATTTTATCTCTTATATATTTATATAGATTACACTGCTGTCTGGAATACTTGATTCTGATTGGTCAGTCATGACATTCCAAGGTTTGTTATTCCCAGATAACAAATGCTGAATAACACAGACTCATCCAGGAATTGAGAATCACCTTTGACTGTCAGAGAATAATTTCAATATGAAGCGCTGTTAAATAAGACTGAAGTGTTTATTCTGTTACATCAACTGTTCTGATGTACTTTGTCCCATTTATTTCACAGCTACTGACCACAAACCATAAATATTAGACATAAACATTGGTGCGAGCTGTAATAGTTTATTAATCCTTTAATTAAACACAAAGCTAACAATATGAAAACAGCTGATGGAGTATACACTAACCTGCAAATTATTCAGACACTAGATGGAGACACACAGTCAGAAACAGCTGATGGAGTATACACTAACCTGCGCATTATTCAGACACTAGATGGAGACAGTCAGAAACAGCTGATGGAGTATACACTAACCTGCGCATTATTCTGACACTAGATGGAGACAGTCAGAAACAGCTGATGGAGTATACACTAACCTGCACATTATTCAGACACTAGATGAAGACAGTCAGAAACAGCTGATGGAGTATACACTAACCTGCTCATTATTCAGACATTAGATGGAGACAGTCAGAAACAGCTGATGGAGTATACACTAACCTGCTCATTATTCAGACATTAGATGGAGACAGTCAGAAACAGCTGATGGAGTATACACTAACCTGCTAATTATTCAGACACTAGATGGAGACACACAGTCAGAAACAGCTGATGGAGTATACACTAACCTGTGCATTATTCAGACACTAGATGGAGACAGTCAGAAACAGCTGATGGAGTATACACTAACCTGCTCATTATTCAGACACTAGATGGAGACAGTCAGAAACAGCTGATGGAGTATACACTAACCTGCGCATTATTCAGACACTAGATGGAGACACACACTCAGAAACAGCTGATGGAGTATACACTAACCTGCGCATTATTCAGACACTAGATGGAGACAGTCAGAAACAGCTGATGGAGTATACACTAACCTGCGCATTATTCAGACACTAGATGGAGACAGTCAGAAACAGCTGATGGAGTATACACTAACCTGCGCATTATTCAGACACCAGATGGAGACAGTCAAGTCATGGAGACAGTGTTATTCAGTGGTTGTTATCTGGGAATATTCTACAATGGAATGTTACAACTGACCCATCAGCATTTAGTATTACAGATAGCCATGTACAGCCCTGTATCAACAACCTCCTGATAGTCTTGATCTCTTACCTAATATCTTCATCCTGCTGTAGGACTGAACCTTAGGATGCGTCTGAACTCGAGTCGCTGTCGACTGAAGGACAGAGGCAGTAGTGCTCTGGGTCGCCCTGAGTTTCTGTCCCTGAACGTCCCGCCACAAAACAGCAGAGGATCCAGAAGAGCGGGACAAAATAAATGCCCGCAGAGCTCGCAGACGCCACCGAGCGAGAGCTCGACGGATGCAGCGGAACGCAGGGAAGCAGGCCGACTGCCGGATGAGGACTGCATGCTGCTCAACCCGTCCTTCAGAGGCATCGCCGTCAGCTCACTGCTGGCCATCGACATCTGCCTGTCCAAGCGTCTGGGCGTCTGCCGGCACGGCTCCTCCTCCTGGGGCAGCAGCCGCTCCGTGGTCTCCCTGCTGGCACTGACAGGACACGGCCTGACCTGGGTCTGCGGGACGCTGCTGTGCCTCTGTCAGAGCAGCACACCGGCAGGACAGGAGGTCCTAATCAACCTGCTGATGGGTGAGATGCCACATCTACACACTACTGCAGCTTTCACTTCTGGGGTTATCCTTTCCCTTATCATTGTAATGTGGATTTTCATTTTCTGTTAAAGTATGTCTATAATACATTTATTTCAATCATTTATTTTAGATTGCCTTGTTGAGTTCAAGGTCTCCTGAAATGCCTCGAGACACACTGAGTTTGGTGAAATAAAAGATGTTATAAAGATATACAGCAGAACTAAATGGAGTAGACTAAACTGACTGTGTGTGTTTTTCATCAGTCTCTTCACTTACATCCATAAACTCTCTACCATGGCCTAAAGAGTCTAGTCGATGCATATTTCAGCATCTCAGCAAATGTAGTAGGTCATCTGGGTACCTACACATGCCACTAAACCTGTGTTTAACCTTAACCCACCCATTAATCATCCTATATCAAAAATCCTGTGCCTAATCTCAACTAAACTAATATAAACTTGCTCATACCAAAAAACCTCTGCCTAAATGAATCCAGCCATAAACCTACCCATACCACCAAACCTGCACCTAAACTTACCCTTTAATCCAGGGGTGTCAAACTCAATTCCAGGAGAGTTTAGTTTCAGCCCTGCTATAACATACCTATCTGTAGGTTTTAAACAAGCCTAAAGTTTGATCAGGTGTGTAGGATTAGGGTTGGAAGAATAGAGTTTAATACCTGTGCTTTAACCCTACCTACACAACCATCCCTGTGCCTAAGCATAACCCACATCTAGCCCTACTCAAACCACCAATCCTGTGCCTCGTTCTTAACCTTAACATCCCCTCAAAGCTAGGTGTGCTACTAAACTGGTGACTAACCAACCCTACTCTTAAACCTATGCCAGGGGTTTCCAAACTCCAGGTCTCCAAGGTCCTGGATGCCTGGTGTCCTGCTGAGGTTAGCTCCAACTTGGTTCAACACACCTGCCAGGAAGTTTCTAGTATATCTAGTAAAAGCTTGATCAGCTGGCTCAGGTGTGTTTGATTTGGTTTTGGAGTTAAACTCTTCAGGACACCGGCCCTCCAGGACAGAGTTTGGACAGCCCGATCTATGCATACCACTAAAACTGTGCCTAATTTACCCCACCCTTAACTCTACTCATTCCAACAATCCTGTGCCTTGTTCCTAACCTTAACATCCTCTCAAACCTAGGTGTGCTACTAAACTTGTCCCTAATCTTACCCTACTCCTAAACTTATGCCAGGGGTGTCCAAACTCAGTCCTTGAGGGCCGGTGGCCTGCAGAGTTTAGCTACAACTTGTTTCAACACACCTGCCAGGAAGTTTCTTGTATATCTAGTAAGAGCTTGATTAGCTGGCTCAGGTGTGTTTGATTAGGTTTGGAGTTAAACCAGGGGTCACCAATCTCAATCCTGGAGGGCCGGTGTCCCTGCAGGGTTTAGCTCCAACTTCCCTTAACACACCTGCCTGGGTGTTTCAAGTATCCCTAGTAAGAGCTTGATCAGCTTGTTCAGGTGTGTTTGATTAGGGTTGGAGCTAAAACCTGCAGGACACCGGCCCTCCAGTCACAAGTTTGGTGACCCCTGAGCTAAATTCTCCAGGACACCGGCCCTCCAGGACCGAGTTTGGACACCCCAATCTATGCATACCACTAAAACTGTGCCTAATTTTCCCCACTCTTAAACCTACCTATACCACTAAAACTGTCTAACCAAAACCTGTGCCTTACCTTACCCCACCGTTAAACTTACATATACCAGCAAACATGTGCTGAACCTTACCCTTTAACCCTATTTATACAAGTCTGTGCCTAACCAAAACCTCCTCTATCCCTACTCATTCCAACAGACCTGTGCCTAACCATGCCTTACCCTTAAACATACCCATACCTCCAAACCTGTGACCAACCCTAACCTTTAACCATGCCTACACCACTAAACCTGTGCCTAACAATAACCCCAATTTAATTCTACTCACTCCTACAAGCATGTGCCTTACTAAGCCCACCTTAGACCAACCTGTACCATCCAGCCTGTGCCTAACCTTAACCTAGGACAACGAGAGTCCGTTTCAGAAACCAGTGTTAGTCTTTGTTTCTGAGTGGATATAGTCCTGATTGTCCTGACAGAGACACAGGAGACTCTTGAGTGCCCTCTTCTTCTCAGTGTCCCGTCTGTTGTTTCTCCTCCAGGTCTGGTTCTGGATGTGCTGACGGTGGCGGGGGTCCAGAAACTGGTGCGGCGCAGAGGCCCATGGGACATCAGCCCTGGGCTCCTGGACTGTGTGGCTCTGGACAGATACTCATTCCCCGCGGGTCACGCAAGCAGGGCGGCGCTGGTGTCCCGGTTCCTGCTGTCCCACCTGGTGCTTGCGGTGCCGCTGCGGGTCCTGCTGGTGCTGTGGGCCGCACTGGTGGGTCTGTCCCGGGTTCTGCTGGGTCAGCATCACCTCACAGACGTGGCAGCGGGGTTTGCATTGGGATTCCTTCACTTCAGTCTGATGGAGACGGTGTGGCTCTCCTCCAGCGCCTGTCAGACACTCATCTCAATCGGCACCTTCAGCTGGGCCTCCATCCGCTAGAGCGTCAACAACACTGTGGTTACAGCAGCGTTTCTTAACACTGGTCGTAAACTAAACTGCGATCAAAACTGAACCCATGGAATGTCCACTTTGCAGGGCACTTGTTGTCGAATTACAACAAAGGTATGATGAGGGATTGCAGAATGCTGGATTACAGGAAGATCATGTGCAGTCAAGCATCAGATGCAAATGGCTGTCCCGTTTCAGTTCTGGAGGACATTATCCTGAAAGATCAGTTAAACACACCTTAGACAGCTAATTCAGCTCTCACTAGTTATGCAGCACACTCCAGTCCATTCAGAAGGGCTCATCCTCAGTGTGCGAATTATACAACAGCTGTTTCCATCCACATATTTGGATGCTCATTTTGGAATTTTGCATAAAAATGCTCAATGGAAACACGAAGATGTGCAGACACTTCAAAATGATGCAGATAAGCTACGATGTAAAGAGCTGTAGTGGGTAAAGTCTGCTCAGGTGTTTGGATGTAGACACAGCTATAGGGACTATCGGAGGGTTTGCTTTGTTCAGTAGATTGTGTTATACTTATGCATGCCTCAATGGACCAAATATATATGTATATTTAATTGAGTTACATCTTATTTGATAATCAAGCGTATCTTTGAATGTTGCCGAACTGTTGTAAAACTAACATTATTATTATCATTATTCAGTCACAAGATGGCGCCAGATAGTCAAGAACAGGGAAGCGAATTTCGTTATCATATTCATTTACTTTCACATCATTTTCTTTTCAGCTTAGTCAATTTATTATTCAGGGGTCGCCACAGTGGAATGAACCAACAACTTATCAGGCATATGTTTTACGCAGCAGATGCCCTTCCAGCTGCAAAACAGTACTGGGAAACATCCATACACGACGTCAAGCGTTGCCGAACTGTGGATCTATCGGCGCCGCTTCAGTGGTGTTGCTCGCTGCAGAAGTTAGGAATTTCTCAACTTTTCAAGCACCAACGGAAGCTTTAGCCAATCAGATCGCTGTATGCAAATACACCAGCTCAGACAGTTGTCGATTGCCTACTAATTTCATTGGTTGACGCTGCTATGATGAGCACATCAGCCTCAACTTCAGACACGCCCTCAGTCAAGTGTTTACGCTGAAGCCTGTGTGAATGCACAAATATAAATGGGCAAAGAGGCGGGGCGTGGGCGGAGCTTGAGATGCCAGGTTGTATTTTCCATAGACCTTTTTTTTCTGGTGAAACTCATGTGTAAATAAAACAATTGAGTTCTCACGTACAGTTTTTCGAATACTATGAATTCCGATGTAGTACTCCGCTCATACTATTATACTATTTTTGACATACTATTTAACAGTGAAGTATGCTTGTGCTGTATTATCAGATTTAAGAATACGTCTGCTGTGGTCATCAACTCATACTCACTGAAGATGTAAGACTGCCCACATTTTTGCTCAAGCTGGTATTTCGCTACAGCCTAAACTAACATTATTATTAACATTATTATTATTCAGTCACAAGATGGCGCCAAATAGTCAAGAACAGCGAACTGAATGTCGTTATCATATTCATTTATTTTTCACATCATTTTCTTTTTAGCTTAGTCCCTTTATTATTCAGGGGTTACCACAGCGGCATGAACCAACAACTATTCCAGCATATGTTTTACACAGCGGATGCCCTTTCAGCTGCAACCCAGTACAGGGAAACACCCATACACACTCACACTCATACACTACAGCCAGTGTAGTTGATCAGTTCCCCTATAGCGCATGTGTTTGGACTGTAAACGGAGCACCCGGAGGAAACCCATGAAAACACGGGGAGAACATGCAAACTCCACACACACACACACACACACACACACACACACCAACTGACTCAGCCGGGACTTGAACTAACGACCTTATTGTTAACCCCCTATCGTTATCGTATATATAATATTAATAATAGTAATATATATAATAAATGCATTACCGACCTTCACTCCGCTGTTCTTAAGTATTTGGCGCCATCTTAAGGCTGAATAATAATAACAATGCTAATAATACTATTTATATACAGTCAGCATTCAAGATGTTCAGTAGTACCAGATGCGCCTGTATTATTAGTGTCATCATTTTTTTATTAGAGAATAACACACCTCGGAATGCTGGGATTGACCAATCAGAATCAAGTATTCCAGAGAGCGGTGTGATATTAAATAAGAATACACCTCATTATCATAACTAGCATGCAAAACCAAACAAGAGCTCTGCGTCTGAGTGCTTGTCGTATTGGTATCGTATGGAAACGGTGTGTAGGTGTGTGTGAGTTTTGCAGAAGTGTGTGCAGACTCTTGCGTTTGCAGTGAGTGTGTATTGCTGATTTCCGGCCGCTCTGAAACTCAACTCTCCGTCAGAATTGCTGATTTCACTCAGTTTCACTTCTGAGATTCTGCAGAACTGAGACGTCTGATGGAGGAAGTGAGAACATCTTCATCTTGCTAAACAACGGACATATTTAGAAACCTGCAGTTGGTCCGTTTAACTGCATTAATATAACTGTAAAACCTCACTGCACACGTGAAGATACGACTGTAATTTACAGTCATATAGTAAATACATTGTTTCTTATTCAATTTTTTAAATTGCTATGGTAACAGCAACTACAGTAACTGATGTGTTGAGAGTCTACAGTTGCTATGGTAACACAACAACTATAGTGATTGATCTGTTGTTGTGGTTCTATGGTTGCTATGGTAACACAACTCTACAGTAATTGTTCTGTTGTGGCAATTCAACATGTTGCTATGGTAACACAACAACTACAATAATTGATCTGTTGTGATGATTGTATGGTTGCTATGGTAACAAACACTATAGTGATTGATCTGTTGTGGTTATTCTACAGTTGCTATGGTAACACAACAACTACAATAATTGATCTGTTGTAATGATTCTATGGTTGCTATGGTAACACAACAACTACAGTAATTGATCTGTTGTGATGATTGTATGGTTGCTATGGTAACAAACACTATAGTGATTGATCTGTTGTGGTGATTCTACAGTTGCTATGGTAACACAGCAACTACAATAATTGATCTGTTGTGATGATTCTATGGTTGCTATGGTAACACAACAACTACAGTTATATAAACACATGACTCAACTCTACAATACATCACAGTTTACTGTAGTAAAAACTAAAGTACAGTACAATATTTATCAACATTAATTAACGAAGAGTAGTCGATTCTATAATATACAGTTTGATACACTTTCAGCATGGGTCAAAAACACTTTAGTATTTACTATCGGTTACTATAGTATTTTTGTTTTCCTATTAATTTGTGCATTTAATGGTTCATTTGTATTAATAAAGCTTAACTGTGTGACTCCATCAATACCGTGACAGATCTCCAGCATTCTGTGTGTATTTCAGGACCGTTCTGCTTCTATTATTATATTTATTGTATGTGTTGAGTCTGGCGTGTGTTGAGTAGTGCTCTCAGTGACAGCTGTGTGTTTAGACACATGCAGTATTCAGGAGATCAGCTGACGGTGTTTATCAGCAAACTAAACACACACGATGCTGGACCCATTTGTATTCAAATGATAAATAAATGAATGTTTTATGCGGCGTCTCTGACTGATATGATATTGTTTTTTCAGCTCATGAAGTCTCTGATGTCGTTTGTGCTCAATTAAGTGCATTTTTCACAATAATTACACTGCAAAAATGCTTTTCTTAAGAGTTCTTGTCTTGTTACTAATCCAAGTATCTACAAACTCTTCAGTCAGTCTTGTTTCAAGAAATATTGAGTCCAAATGAAGAGAGTTTCTCATTAAGTCAAGCTAAATAATCCACCAATTGGGGAAGTGAAGTAATCTTGTGTCAAAAGGAAAAACGAGATGATTTAGTTCAGTGTTTCTTAACCATGTTCCTGAAGGTGCACCAGCTCTGCACATTTTCCTGTCTCCTTCATCCAAACACAGCTGAATCAGATCATCAGCTCATTAGCAGAGACCGAAAGACCTGTAATGGCAGAGAAAGGAGACATCCAAAACATGCAGTGCTGGTGCTCCTTCAGGAACGTGGTTGAGAAACACTGATTTAGTTTACTGCATTATTATTTAGAATTATTAATAATAAGACTGATGGGCAGCACAGTGCACGATCACCTCACAGCAAGAAGGTATCTGGTTCGAGTCTCAGCTGGGTCAGTTGGTGTTTCTATGTGGAGTTTGCATGTTCTCCCCGTGTTGGTGTGGGTTTCCTCCGGGTGCTCCGGTTACAGTCAAAACACATGCGCTATAGGGGAACTGATCAACTACACTGGCCGTAGTGTATGAGTGTGAATGAGTGTGTATGGGTGTTTCCCAGTACTGGGTTGCAGCTGGAAGGGCGTCTGCTGTGTAAAACATGCTGTAATAGTTGGTGGTTCATTCTGCTGTGGCGACCCCTGATTAATAAAGGGACTAAGCTAAATGAATGAATAAGCATGATTGTTTTGCTGAAGGATGCAGCAGTAGTTGTGTGCTGCTGGAGTGTGTGTTGAAGATCTGCTGTAGACTACAGTATCAGTGGACGACAGAAGCTCTAATCAACACTGTGTGTGTGTGTGTGTGTGTGTGTGTGCGTGTTATGGGTGGATACTCAGCTCACAGACATCACACACGCCTCCTTTAGCATGTAGAACAGAATAGAATATCTCTATTCTAACTCTATTCTATTCTAGAATGACACCAGTGAGGAAGTGTGGTTTTTGTTGTGAACACATACACACACACACACACACACACACACACTCTGACAGAATGAACATGTGAAGGAAGTCCCGTATTGATGATCAAATATTGCATCTAACCTATAAAGCTTTAAATAATCGAGCTCCTGTTTCGCTTCAATCCAACCCGCTCTTCAAGATCTCTAAACTCAGGGCTTCTGAATAGCAGAGTCCACTAAAGGAGGTCGAGCCATCTCATTTATGGCTCCTAATCTCTCTGGAATAGCCTTCCTGATGATGTCCGAGGCTCAGACACACTCTCTCAGCTCAACACCAGACTAATGACCCATCTTTAATCAAGCAACACAATATTGGCTGTTTTATCTAAAAGGGGGAGGAGCTAATCTATGCCCCGCCCTCTCTTCATGTTGAAAGCATCCAATAAAAAAGCCCTGGATGGGAACTTTAATATGCACTGGTGAGATCTGAAGAACACTTCATCAAAGGGAAATGCTAATGAGTGTGTGTGTGTGTGTCTGGTCATGATGTGTGGCATTATCCTCATGTTTACAGGTGTGTGTGTGTGGCAAACATCAGTGAATGAGCACAACAGTGATCTGCTGTCGGTGACACATGAATAAAGCATCAGTGTGACAGCGTTCAGGAGAGCTGCAGTGTTTCTGACACATCAACAGACACTCTCTATTCATGCACACACACACACTAATACACTCATTCTTTAAATGCATGCTTTGAATACATGAGGAACTGATGTGGAAATGGGGGATAAACTGTCCCTTTTATTGCATGATTACCATGATATACTGTGGTAAACAAAGGTTACTATGATCACTGCACTCTTACTATAGTAAACTAGCACCGAGACACAGAGAAACACAAGAGTCAGACTCTGCTGCCCTCTGCTGTTTCACTCCTGCAAACACACTCAATCCAGCAGTTTTATAGCCACTTCTGCTTTATTTCTGGATGAAGTTTAAATGTTTGGTGACCACAGACGCCCTGCAGACAGTCCACACCCAGCAGTCAGATACAGCTCAACAAAAGCTCAAAATCAACACCTGATCACTGTTCACTCTTCCTCAAATGGCTCCAAACCCTTAAGGGGTTTCTTCTGTTGAACACGAAAGAAGATATTTTAAAGAATGCTGAAAACCGGTAACCACTGACATCCATAGTAGGAAAAACAAATACTATAGAAGTCAATGGTTACTGGTTTACAATACTATGGAAGTCAATGGTTACCGGTTTCCAATACTATGGAAGTCAATGGTTACCGGTTTCCAATACTATGGAAGTCAATGGTTATTGGATTTCAATACTATGAAAGTCAGTGGTTACCGGTTTACAATACAATGGAAGTCAGTAGTTATCATTTTCTGATACAATAGAAGTCAATGGTTACAGGTTTCCAATATTATAAAAGTCAATGGTTACCGGTTACCAATACAATAGAAGTCAATGGTTACCAGATTCCAATAATATGTAAGCCAATAGTTACAAAATTCAATACAATTGAAGTCAGTGGAGGTTTCCAATATAATGGAAGTCAATGGTTACCAGATTTAATACTATGGAAGTCAATGGTTATGGTTTCCAATATAATGGAAGTCAATAGTTACTGGTTGGCAATACTATTTAAATCAGTGCTTACCGGTTTTCAATACAATAGAAGTCAATGGTTGCATGTTTACAACACTATGAAAGTCAATGGTTACCAATGTCCAATAATATGGAAGTCAATGGTTACCGGTTTCCAAGGATGAGTAAACAATGACAGGATTTTTATTTTTGGTGAACTGTCCCTTTAATTCCTTGTGTTAGCACGTGCTGATGCAGGACATCTCGGTTGCAGTGTGTGTGTGTGTTTTCTACCAGGCGCAGGACATCTCGGATGCAGCATCACTGCCGCGGCGCCGGTTGCTCGGGCTCCAGCCCTGCTCTGATTGGCTGTCATCAGTCACACGTGTGCGGCTCCAGTGGGCGGAGCTTCGGACACCCTGTGCTTTGGCCCTGAAACTGCGGGGCCTGGCGTTCATCTGTGTCAAATATAAAACACATTAACACACACACACACACACACAGCAGATAGGTGGAGATTATATGCACACACACACTCATCTGGAAAATGAATAAAAGAACACACATTATGCAGACACTTCATGTGTTATAGTTTCAATAAACGGTTCACAGTGTGTGTGTGTCAGTTTAATGGATGCTCTTGTTGCATTGACATGGTTTGGCCAGCAGGTGTCGCCAGCATGTGGGGTTTAAACGCATCAAAACAAAATGATTGTGCGCTGACACTGCTTCAAGTGTTTCAAAGCTTCGATAAGCTTCATCTGACCACTGACCTGCACAAACACAGCCGTGTTCATCTGCAGACTCTCCATGCGCTCCGACAGGTGTGTGAGCCAGACCATGTGTTCAGACAGACACTGCTGCAGGTCTTCAGTGTTCTGAGACACACACACACACACACACACACACAGCTCAGAGATGAGTGCTGAGGCGAAAAATCATTCCAGAAATTGATCCTGCATCAGTTCTGAGAATTTTAAAATGCACTGCTATTCCACTGTGGAGCAGTTCTGAGATCAGTGTTTGACAGCAGACGGCGCTCTAGAATAGATATTGATGGCAGACGACGCTCTAGGCTATTTTTTAAGAGCAGATGTGCTCTAGGCTGGTGTTTATCAGCAGAGGGAACACCGCTTGACTGCTCGAGCGCCATCTGCAGTTCAAAACTTCCCAAAATGTCCAGTTAAACACTACAGCGCCATCTGCTGTAAACACTGAGCTCAGAATCAATATTCATTCATTCATTTTCACCACAGCGGAATGAACCGCCAACTTATCCAGCTTATGTTATACGCAGCGGATGCCCTTTCAGCCACAACCCATTCCTGGGAAACACCCATACACTCTCATGCCCTACGGCCTACCCAATACCCCTATAGCGCATGTGTTTGGACTGTGGGGGAAACAACACGGGGAGAACATGCAAACTCCACACAGAAACACCAACTGACCCAGCCGAGGCTCAAACCTGTGACCTTCTCGCTGTGAGGCGACAGCACTACCTACTGCGCCACTGCGTCGCCTCAGAATCGATGCGAGAGAGAAAATCAATGCATTTTGAAGATCTCAGAATCGATGCTAAATGATGATGATGATGATGAAGAACGCACCCCTGTTAGCGCGTCCCGCAGCTGGAGCGCAGACAGATGCAGATGCTCCAGTTTATCGGTGTGCTCCTTCAGTCGGTCCTCCAGCTCCTGCATCATCATCAGACCTTCATCTGAGCTCAGCGCCGCTCTCGACGACATCACTGACCGATCAACGACACACACACACACACACACACACACACACACACACACACACACACACACACACACAGCTGTAACAGTAAATCACTGCGTTTGATCCGTCGTAACATACATGAACTCACATCACATGACCTCTCATCAACACCTGTTGTGGTGATTCTACGGTTGCTATGGTAACACAACAACTAAAGTAACTGATCTGCTGTAGTGATTCTACTGTTCCTATGGTAACACAACAACTGTTATGGTGATTCTACAGTTGCTATGGTAACACAACAACTACAGCAATTGATCTGTTGTGATTCTACAGTTGCTATGGTAACACAACTACTATCGTAACTGATCTGTTGTGGTGATTCTACAGTTGCTATGGTAACACAACTATACTTACTGATCTGTTGCCTTGATTCTACAGTTGCTATGGTAACACAACAACTATAGTAACTGATCTGTGGAGGTGATTCTACAGTTGCTATGGTAACAACAACTGTTATGGTGAATCTATAGTTGCTATGGTAACAACATCTATAGTATTGATCTGTTGTGATTCTACAGTTGCTATGGTAACACAACTACTATCATAACTGATCTGTTGTGGTGATTCTACAGTTGCTATGGTAACAACAACTGCAGTAATGTAAACAAATGACCCAATACTGTATATCTCTGCAGCTATAGGGTTTTATATTATACCTCACTACATCAGTTTATTTAGTAAAAAATAAAGTACATGACAGTGTGTCAGTTGACTACTACTACTGCAGCACTGATCAACTCAGAGTTGTAAACATTGGAACATCTACAGTAGGCTACTCTAACTCTACACTTTACTGCAGTGTGGTTTAGAAACAGCAGTATTCCTCCGCGCGTGTCTAGTGTAGTTCATGGTTCTCCTCATTTCCAAACTAACAAAAACGATAATCTGATGCTGATATGTGCAGAGAAACTGCAGGAAGAACAACAAACGATTCCGATCAGGAATATGATCGATAACACTCATCAGCGCGGTCTCACATCACTGCTGATGTACACAATCACCACAGCACAGAGCAGTTTCTTCAGGAGTCCACATTAAACAACAACTACACTCAAGCGAAGTCAGAAAGGCACGCGATA
>NC_141025.1:79745000-79755000 GCF_052040795.2 Danio rerio
TCCTCAAATCTGGGTTGAAGTTTGTTTTTTATTGAATAAAAGGTGTTCTTTAATAATAATAATAATAGAGCAGATGGGCATGATTACTGTATTCATATATATATATATTTAAAAAAAGAAAAAAAATAAACGTTAAAACTCCATGGTACCCAGTAAAAATGACCAATGTCACACACACACACACACACACACATGCGCACACACACACCGCAGCTCCGGAGCATGTGTCAATCAAAACCTTGAGTCCAATCAGCTGGCTCAGTTTGGCAATGTGGGCGTGGCAATGCGTGAGCTGCACTTCCTGTTGCTGTGTGATGTGGGCTTGCGGAGGAACCGTTCTTCTGCACTGGAGGATGTAAATAAATAAAGGCGGTCTTGTGGAGTCTGCACCCAGCGGACAGTCCAACACCAGCGTGTCTGTGTGTATATAGAGTAGACTTTTATATATAGATAGATATGGAGATTTCTCTATGTGATGGCTGATACTGTGATCTGATTGGTTGGTGGTCCTGTGAGTCCGGAGAGAGAGAGAGAGAGAGAGAGACGGGATGAGGAAGTCCTGCAGGTCAGGCTTTTCCCTCCTCCAGTTTGAGCGGCTGTGGTTTGATGGCTCCGCTGCGAGACGCTGACGCTTTCACTGGTGCTGCTGACGCCACACACTCCTGAACACACACACACACGATCAACATCAGCACTCAATACACAGAGATCTCTGTATAACATCAAGACTAATAGATCATTTAATGTTACACGGCCACTTTATTAGGTACACCTGTTCAACTGCCTGTTAACAAATCTCTAATCAGCCAATCACATGGCAGCAGCTCACTGCATTTCGGCAGGTAGACATGGTCAAGAGGATCTGCTGCAGTTCAGAGTGAGCATCAGAATGGGGAAGAAAGGGGATTTAAGAGACTTTGAGCATGGCATGGTTGTTGCTGCCAGACGGGCTGCTCTGAGTATTTCAGAAACTGCTGATCTACTGGGATTTTCACGCACAAACATCTCTAGGGTTTACAGAGAATGCTCAGACAAAGAGGAAATATCTAGTAAGCGGCAGTTCTGTGGGCGCAAATGCCTTGATGATGGTCAGAGGAGAATGGCCAGACTGGTTCCAGCTGATAGAAAGGCAACAGTAACTCAAATAAGCACTCGATACAACCGAGCTCTGCAGAAGAGCATCTCTGAACACACAACACGGCCAACCTTGAGGCGGATGGGCTACAGCAGCAGAAGAGCACACCGGGTGCCGCTCCTGTCAGCTAAGAACAGGAAACTGAGGCTACAATTCACACAGACTCACCAAAACTGGACAATAGAAGATTGGAGAAACGTTGCTGCTCTGATGAGTCTCCATTTCTGCTGACACATTCAGATGCTCGACTCACAATTTGGCCTCAACAACATGAAAGCATGGATCATCCTGCCTTGTATCAGCGGTTCAGGCTGGTGGTGGTGGTGTAATGGTGTGGGGGAGATTTTCTTTGGGTCCATTAGTACCAATTGAGCATCAACGCCACAGCCTACCTGAGTATTGCTGCTGACCATGTCCATCCCTTTATGAGCACAGTGTCTCCATCTTCTGATGGCTACTTCCAGCAGGATAACGCAGCATGTCATAAAGCTCAATCATCTCAGACTGCTGAACATGACGATGAGTTCACTGTACTCAAATGGCCTCCACAGTCACCAGAGCTCAATCCAATAGAGCAGCTTTGGGATGTGGTGGAACGGGAGATTGGCATCATGGATGTGCAGCCGACAAATCTGCAGCAACTGTGTGATGCTATCATGACAATATGGAGCAAAATCTCTGAGGAATATTTCCAGTAGCTTGTTGAATCTCTGCCATGGAGGAGTAAAGCAGATCTGAAGGCAAAAGGGAGTCCAACCTGGCACTAATAAGGTGTACCTAATAAAGTGGCCAGTGGGTGTACATTACATATGTAGTTTCTTCGATTTATCCTCAGAATGAAGAGACAGATTATGAATATCTTTGTGCTCAAACGTTTCATGCACAGTCATCCTACACAGATATCATGATGAGCTCCGCTGTCATTTTCCTTTTCTTCTATGAGGTAAAGCCGCAGCACACCTGCTCTACTGTGTAGTATTCCAGATCTCTCACTTATGCGTGCTGAACATCAGTTAAACATAGCTAAAGACTAAGACTAATCTACATTTATTAATATTCAAATCACAACATTAATCACATTCATGTCATGTCCTGTGTGGGGAAAGACAGATATTAAACACACCTGGAGAATGAACAGGAGCACAACAGCAGAACAAACACACAACATTTATTCTGTGCTTTCAAAATCAACACACACACACACACACACACACACACACACACACACACACACACACACACACACACACACACACACACACAGTCTCACATTCTCACAGACAGACGGACGAAAAGAGGTCCTGTTTACACTGAGGTGTTGTAGTTTAAAGCAGAGTTGATTCACATCCACACTGGCGTTTCATCTAGCATTTCTGAAATGCTGTCTCTCTCTCACACACACGCACACACACACAAGCTGCAGCATATGCGCACGTCTGAGCTCCAGGCAGTCAGCAGGGGCTTTGAGCACACCTCCCCAGGTGAGAGCAGTGCTCGTCAGACAGTTCATCAAGGATCTACCGCTGGATTTCACCTCACTATAGCAGGTAAACGTGATCTTCAATTCATCTCGTCTCCATCTCATGACTCTTTTGAATCTATTAATGTTGTCAGGTAACGTGTTTGGGCTGAGCACAAAGAAGTTCCTATATTAACTCATGTAAGCGTACACTGATCCTGCACATCTGACTGACTGCTTGCCTTTATTTTTAATACTGTATAAACCTACTGTGTTATTTAGAGCTGCACATACATCATCTCAGCATCGATATCGCAATGATCATTCGCAGTCGAGTGTGTTTTAATTAATCATGTGTTTTTGATGTCTGTGATTGTTTAATGATTTTTAAAAACATTCAGGTATAAGAAATTGTAGCATTTGTGACTTTATGATTAATTCTATTAAATAATGTTCATCATTCAGTTACTGTACTTGAGCACTGCGAGACTCGGGTAACAGTTAAACTCTTTATTTCAATTTGATCCTTTTCTTAATGGCATTTAAGTTATTAAGCATGAACATATAAAACATGTAAATACAGAAATGCACTGCAAATAGCACAGAGCACAACGGAAATGTGTGCTCCAGAAAATTAAGAGATTGTTTAGATTGAGGAGATGCAAATAGTAAACATTAATTCAGCAATCTCCGACTAAACACGTGCATGAAAATACTCAACACATGCAAATAGAGAAACGCACGGCAAGTAGCACAAACAACAACAGACATGTTATAGACTTTATGCAGATGCACTTCCACTGCAGAAACATCCCAATCCATCTAACATTAAAAAAATTTTCCAACTAAAGATATTAAGTCATCTGGTGAAATTGTAATAATCTCTCAATATATATATTTATATTGCAAAAATAAAAACAAATATAGCAATCTTAGATATATCGTGCAGCCCTAGTATTATTAATCACCATTATTGATTATTAAAACTAATGTAGCCCCGCTGGTCCTGCACCACTCAACCCGCTCCGAGCTGGGATCGAACCGGCAACCTTCCGCATGGTAGTCGGTTGCTCTACCAGGGAGGCTAAAGTGGAGCGGGTAACAGAAGAGTGAGGTTTACCTGCACAGCACTTACCAGCTGGCCTCCGCGACACTAACATTCAGCAAAAGAGACAGCAGGAGGCAGTTCTGTTATCAGCGTTTGTTTTAAATATACACACAGTGAAGATGAGGCTCATATCAATATGCAGCTACACGACGCCTCAATATTTTTTGGAGTCTGTTAAGTTAATATCAAAATGAAAATAGTTATGTAGCCATGTTAAAAGTTCTGTGGCCAGGGTGATGTGAATGAGGTTATAAAGTACACTGTTCCCTATGAAGATTTACTCAGTGTCCTCAGGAGTTTGTTTACTATAGAAAACTAGTCTGAATTGAAAGGGTGAAAGATTGAACGGTGCGCACCTAATATTGAGGAAAGGACCTAATCCGGGAGTGCAAATGTCTGCAGCCACAGCTCCGTTTTCATCCATCCACACTGACATGCAGTGTTTAAAACCAAACAGCCTCTTCAGCGTTTCCAAAACGCTCCATTTTCGGCGCTGGAAAACTCCAGGGTAGTGTGGACGGATGGCGTAAGCATAGCAAAACTAACGCGTTTTAAAACTAAAGTCTATTAGTGTAAACAGGGCCACACACACACACACACACACACACACACACACACACACACACACACACACACACACACACACACACACACACACACACACACACACACACACACACACACACACACACACACACACACACACACACACACACACACACACACACACACACACACACACACACACACACACACACACACAGTCAGAGTCTCACACAGAGGGATAAACATGCACGCACACACACATATATATATAGGGTTTTCACAATACTGGAATTCGGTATCAGTCGGTACTGAGATTTTAAAAAGGTCCATTTCCCGCTAACATTTGAGCGCTGTAGAGCGAGTTCTGTAGTGGCCCGTTTCCACCGAGCGCTACAGAACAGTACAGGAAGCTGCGGGTCACCTTTAACTAGCTTGCTTTTCCACTGCCAAAAGGGGCGTGGTGTACGACAAAGTTGCAGTCGCGGTCATTTCCGCAGGAGGAATCGTCAACAGTAAAGCTGTACTGGTCATTCACATATCATACGAGCAGCACTTCTCACAGCACAGAGGCTTTACGCATTTCATCACTAATAAGGGTGTCACGATCCTCCAAATCCTCGATTCGATTACATTTTCGATTCTAAAGGCACGATTCGATCCGATTTTCAATTATAATTAATTAATGACCAATTAATTATTTGTAGCCTACCGTTTAAACTACCTGACCTGCATGGTCTTTGTTTTACCCATAAACAAATAATTTTAGATTCAAAATAATTTTTCCGTTTTTAATAAGCGGAACAGAGCGCGATTGCCCTGTTCACATATGCCAAACGAACCACGCTAACTGGGCAAACGAGACACGTTCCCAAACAAAAGTGTAGGTGTGAAAGCACCCTAAGACCTATTAGTGTAAACACGGCCTGAGCGTGTATTTTTCGCGAGCGGATTTGCACCGGGGGATCGCGATGCCGGTGTTGTCTATTGGCCCAACCTTATAGCAGAGCTTTCAAACTGCGTTTTTTTTTTTTTCGACAACACGAACGTTGTCAACATTACTCACTGGAAATCCAAAACACTTCCACACCGGTGACTTCACTGAAGGAGGAGAGGGTTGAAGCTCTGTCGACGGTCTGCAGTTCAACAAGCGTGTCTTTTCTCCGCTTGGCAAGCCCAGCTGACGTGACATGGGGCAGGGCAGCATCGGCGATTCCATTTTTGATTTGATAATCGAAATTGAGCATGAATTTCGATCGATTTCAATTGACACCCTTAGTGTCTGCTGTGTGGTGCTTGCTTTGTTTTCATTCTCCTGCTTCTGTGAGTGACGCTTCACTGTAAACCAATAGCATCCAGCTGTGCGTCTAGCTCTGCCCTATCGTACACTTGTGGGCCTGTTGGTACCAATTGCAAAGGGTAACCAAAAAGTCTTACAGTAGGATTCACTTTTAGGTACCTTCTGAGAGTGGAAACAGCCATAAAAGTGTACCAAACCGTACCACTCAGTGGAAATGGGCCATTAAACACGGCTGATTTGCCATTGTGCTCACCGCTGTTTACCGAGAGTAACCACAGACACAGACACACTGGGGTTATTCTAAAGCAGTGGAGATCAGCTGGTTTGTCTAGAAGCTGACATATGAGCGATCAGCTGATGAATCGCAGCTTTGAAATGCTCCAGTGTCCCTGTGTATGAGGTTACACTCACTAAACAGAGGCGAGCTCGGTGAACTGATGACCTTCACGGCCAATCACAGTCATTTCTGTTGAGCACATGAACACGTTGGCCAATCAGCGCTGTTTAGGAATGAGCTCAGCAGCGCTTAAATGTTAACAGGACATGGACGCTTTTAAAATTTCAGTACCGAATTTCAGTATCATGACAACACACATACACACACACACACACACACACACACACACACACACACACACACACACACACACACACACACACACACACACACACACACACACACACACACACACACACACACACACACACACACACTCACTCTCTTCTAACTGTACAGTATTGGTGAGAGACTGTGAGTAGAGAAGGATGTGATGATGGATTTACCTATGCTCAGAGTGGGTGGCTCACCTTCAGGCCGTCCTCCGGGCCCTTGCCGGGGCCCTCAGGGTTGTGTGTGTGTGCGTGTGTGTGTGCGGGGCCGGTGTTTGGGCCGGGGTACGGCGGGGAGCGGATGATCACGGGTTTGTTGACCTGCATGATGGGCCGCTGGATGGGGCTGGGGAAGGGCCCGCTGCTGGGGGGACGCATGTGCATCACCATACTGCCCTGAGGACCCGACACCTGCACACACACACACAGATATACAGATAGATAAAACACAAGCACAAACACACGCACACACGAAAAGAGGTCAGTGAGTGAGAACATGTGTTATGCTAATATAGTAACCGTGTTTGTGTATATAATCCTGCTGTTGACTGATGTGTTTGGCGCCATCTACTGGTGTTTCTCAGAACAGATTTCACAGGATGACCGCTGATTAATTCAGAACACTATTCAGCGTTTGCGCTAGTCGTCATCTTAAACCTGGTTGCCAGTGACTGCTGTTTGCTTCATTTAGTTGATTGCATTTTCACTGATTGTGAATTGTTTATTGTTGGTTCAGTCATCAGTACAGCCGTACCTGCTGTGTGTAGTGTCCTGCAAGAGACGCCACCGCTGGAGCACCCGACGCTTTCCCACTGGGGCTGGCAGAGCCGGGCCTGACGAACACACACAAGCTCATTAATATCACACAAACACACACTCCTGTCTGTCTGTGCTCCATTCTGGGTTATTTACATTACCTTTAAATGAATATGTGAGGGTGTGTGTGTACTGATGTGTGTGTGTGTGTGCGTGTAGAGGTGTGTATGCATGGGCAGGTGTGCACATATCTGCATGTGTATGTTTGTATGTGCAGTTTTGTGTGTGTGTGTGTGTGTGTGTGTGTGTGTGTGTGTGTGTGTGTGTGTTCACCTGTATGAGCCGCTGGGTATTCCAGGAGAGTGGCTGGGTTTATCTGAGAACTGAAAGCCTTTCATGTCCATCTGTGAAACCTGACAGAGGAACAGTCACTCAGACGGGTGGAAATCAGGCAGAGGAAGGCAAACAACATCCAGCAACACACTTCACATTCATCTAAACCAACATTGCTTGAGCTCACACTCACTTAAAGAGGCTGATTTAAGACATATAATAAAATTCAACTAAATGATGAATAGAAATCAGTGTTTCTCAACCACGTTCCTGGAGGAGCACCAGCTCTGCACATTTTCCGTGTCTCCTTCACCAAACACACCAGATTCAGATCATCAGCTCATTAGCTGAGACTGACAGACCTTGATTGGGTAAAAGACCTTGAAAGGAGACATCCAAAACATGCAGTGCTGGTGCTCCTCCAGGAACGTGGTTGAGAAACACTGATATAAATGATTAATAAAAAAACTCATATAATAATAATGAAAAATAAATAAATAAATAAATAAAGTCTTTAACTCCCATTGGTCCATGCTGATTATCTAAGAAGTGGGTGTGGCTCTGAGGCTCCACCTATAACTAGAGTAATATACCACTATGCATATGCATGTGTGTGTGTGTGTGTGTATGTGCATATAAGTGTGTGTGCGTCAGTTGTTTGACCTCTCTGCTGCCGCTCAGCACTGGCTGTGACCCTGGGGGCATCATGCGGCGTGGAGCTCCCACAGACAGATTCTGGTTCTGCTGGAGCTGGATGGACTGCGGGAGGATGAGGTGCTGCTGGGCTGAACCATAGCGCAGCTGAGAGCCTGGCATCGGCATCGTCACCTGAAAACACACACATTTATCTGTTAGCCAATAAACTCTTTAATGGTCACTCAGTCCAGTTCATCTGATTCTGCAGTTTGCATAATAAAGAGCAGCTAATATGGGGTTTTAAATCCACTCGCTGGCCACTTTATTAGGTACACCTGTCCAACTGCTCATTAAGGCACATTTCTAATCAGCCAATCACATGGCAGCAGCTCACTGCATTTAGGCAGGTAGACATGGTCAAGAGGATCTGCTGCAGTTCAGACTGAGCATCAGAATGGGGAAGAAAGGGGATTTAAGTGACTGAACGTGGCATGGTTGTTGCTGCCAGACGGGCTGCTCTGAGTATTTCAGAAACTGCTGATCTACTGGGATTTTCACGCACAACCATCTCTAGGGTCGGGTCAGAATTTGGCCTCAACAACATGAAAGCATGGATCATCCTGCCTTGTATCAGCGGTTCAGGCTGGTGGTGGTGGTGTAATGGTGTGGGGGAGATTTTCTTTGGGTCCATTAGTACCTATTGAGCATCAACGCCACAGCCTACCTGAGTATTGCTGCTGACCATGTCCATCCCTTTATGAGCACAGTGTCTCCATCTTCTGATGGCTACTTCCAGCAGGATAACGCAGCATGTCATAAAGCTCAATCATCTCAGACTGCTGAACATGACGATGAGTTCACTGTACTCAAATGGCCTCCACAGTCACCAGAGCTCAATCCAATAGAGCAGCTTTGGGATGTGGTGGAACGGGAGATTGGCATCATGGATGTGCAGCCGACAAATCTGCAGCAACTGTGGGATGGTATCATGACAATATGGAGCAAAATCTCTGAGGAATATTTCCAGCAGCTTGCTGAATCTCTGCCATGAAGGATTAAAGCAGTTCTGAAGGCAAAAGGGGTCCAACCCTGCACTAGTAAGGTGTACCTAATAAAGTGGCCAGTGAGTGTATATTATAGAGCACCGAAGCCCCTACAACAGGTTTAATACATCTAAAAAACATGTATTTAATATTAGTAGAGAGATTAGTGCCTGATCAGCTTAAATCGGTACATGACGGCCAATACAGATCAAATTTACCAACCGTTTATAAACAACACTGTCCTATAACACACACAGTTTCCTCTTGCCTGAATGAGCTGCGAGTCCATCAGCTGTGAGGTGCTCATGCCTGTGGGCTGGTCGTACACCAGTGGCGTGCTGCCGTTGATGGGCTGGTAGTGGGATCCGGACTGAGATTTGACCAGGTCTGAGGGCTGCAGGCCGGGGAAGGCGGAGTACGGCCCTTTCAGAGCAGCTCCACCCGACAGCACCATGGGGCTCGCCTGGGACAGGTTAGGGTGCATGTACACCTGAGACCTGCACAACACACACACAGACCGCAGATCAGCACTCACAACTCGGACTGTCTATTAATAATTTTATTTGTATTTTTTCATCCATTTTCGGTTTATTTTGGCATTCTTATATGCAATTGTAATTTCCTTTTGTTTATGGGGAAGGGTTGGGAACATTATTTCCATTTTCCTGTAAAACTATCCTGCTATTTAAAAAAAGATTTAATAAACACACACAAAAAACAGAAAATAATGTTTATATATTAATTCATTTATTTTCTTTCGGTTTAGCCCCTGGGGTCACCACAGCGGAATGAACCGCCAACTTACCCAGCACGTTTTACGCAGCAGATAAAATAATGTTCACAGTTATTGTTTTTCTAATTTAATACTTTTATTTTAATAATTTAATCATTATTATTATTATACATGCACATTTTTCTCATCCAAAATAAGCTCACTAGCTTCTGTGTTTACCAGTGGATGAGCAGGACAGAGAGAGGAAGGTTTAGTGAATTTGGTTTCATGCGTATAACTTCATCTACAAGTTGACAGTAATATTAGCGCACCTGAATGGAGGAATGGAGCTGAAGATCTCTTGTG